>NW_016157790.1:5090-42777 GCF_001687245.7 Rhagoletis zephyria | reverse complement strand
ATTTTTTTTTTTTAAGAAAGCTAATATAATAATAACAATTATTATACAACCGATGAAGTGCAGCGCTAGCAGCAGAGGCTTACCTCTTAAGAAAATATTTTTCGTTTTGGCTTGATATGAGGCCACCTTGTTTACTGCGACAAATCATGATGTTTAAAGTATATTTAGGGTTCGTTCATTTTCGTCTGTTTCTTTAAATGATTTATCGAGGAAAAATCCTCTTTTAATTAGGCACTCCACATACATACATACATAAACAAATGCATACATAAATATTACCTTACTTTTTCGAAACATCTTTTTATTATGTACATATTTTCTTGTATATAATTCCAGATCAAGGATTGGTAGCTAGTCATTAGTAGTTACCATCTGTATCAAGCTGTAATAAAAAAAAATTGAGTATTAAAGTTTGGAATTGCAAACAATTTCTACAGTTTACAAAACCAGGTAGTATCAGTAGAGCGGCTAATGTTAATTTTTTCAAATTATTTGGTCTCGAAAATGTCAAATACTTTGAATTTCTTATAAAAATTCCTATAAACCTTCTTCCATACAAAAGAAGCGATTGAGTAGCAGTCATGATAAAAACATTACAAGGTAAATTCATTCTCTCAATTCGTCGGCCATGATTTTGTTCTGACGTTTGCCAACATTTTAAAATCATATAAAATTGAAAATAAAAAAATTAAATTGTTCACAATTGTTGTTGTTTGAGATTGAAAATGAGATTGTGTGTGTGAGTTTGAGTTTTGATTTTAAAATTATATTGTTGGCAAACGTCAGACTGCCTCTCAATGGTTTTACCTTGTTATGTTTTTATCATGNTTATAACTTTGCCAGCAAAGCGCCAGTTTCAGAAATAAAAGTTGCCAAATGTGACTGCAATTGAGAAAGCGCAAATCGATTTCGCAAATATATTTCAAATTGCTCGTGCTGCACTAGCAATCTGCAATTCGCCTTTCGGAAATAAAAAAAACCCTTTTGAAAGACACTTTATATGCAAGGTGTGACTGCTCATCGTCGCCTGGGTAAAAATTTATCGAAAGCCCCATTTTGACGATTTTTATTTAATGATGCAGTTTTATATTTTTAAATAGTATATTTCGAATGGTGTTATCAGTTTTTGGATATATGCTTTAGTTTCCGAGATACGAGTAAAATTTTGTCGTATTTGCAAGTTCGCTAGCGACTCGGTCAACATTTTGTTGTATGTGACGAAAAATTTCACATACGAAAAAAATTTTCATACAGTTTGATGAAATTGATTACTTGTTATTGTCTTATGTGACAAATTGTATGGTATATACGACAAAATCACACCAATCCTACACAATGGATAGTCGTATGTGCTACGGCAACTTTTATCGACAAATTGTGTAAGTTTTTGTTGATTTTTATTCATTAATTTATATCTCAGGTGTATTAGAATCAATTTTTTGCGTACGAGTAATACACGACAAATTGATTTTATCATCAAGTGGCTGTAAAAGCTATACGAGTTATTGAAAATTTAAGAAAATGTGGGTTTATACTTGAAATAGTATGTACAATCAAACATTTAATTTTGGTAAGAAACGATTGTACAGCTTTTGAGAAATTGTTACTGAATCTTTAACATCGCTTTCCCAAAACCTGCCGAAAGTAACATACGACAATCTTTTACCCAGGTGACGTTATGCAACTGCCGGGAAAAGTTGAAAAAAAAATATTTGGTCGTGATTTTTTATTACAAATTTTTCGTTGTTCATTCAAGGTATAGATTTTTTATGAAAAATCGCGCTATTTTTTATTAAAAATTTTCATTATTTATCGATGTATCGATTTTTGTTATAAAAAGCGCGGCAGGCGAAAATTTTAAGAAAAAAACGCTCGATTTTTCGTTAAAAATTTTCGATATAAGCATATCGATATAAATATTACAATTTTGCTCATAACTCCTTTTTGTCTTGACCGCACTTTAATAAAAACCCTTAATTGTGGCGTATTTACTTTTAAAACGTACGACAGCACACATTTGCTCTTACTGTGGGCCATTGTTATTGCTGTTTGTGAAAAGTGCTAAATCTTCTAAACACATTTATAAACGCGTTTTACATAAATAATTGATCAATAGATACATATTAAAAGTACTACATATGCACGTGAACATTGCAAATATACAAATACTTTTAGTAACTAAATTGTGAGAGTGATCAATTTAGTTAAAGGAGGCCTCCCTCAACATCCTCAAAAGTTTAATAACGAAATTCCTTATTCTTTCGCTGAAATCTCGAATGGTTCTGTTTTGTAAAGCCGACCCCAACTGCGTTCTGAAATTTCTCAATTTGACAGCCTTTTCGAAATATATTGCAGACCCATGAACCAAAAAGACAAGATCACGCGGGCTGGAGACTAGCCCGTTAGAATCGCATTTAGGAAAAAGTTGAAAAGTTGAGTTTGTTTACATTTCTTCGTTGTTTACAATTTGGTGGTGGCTTTTTACTGCAATTTTCTTCATTTCCACTTGTGACAACGTGTGTACACATAAGATAAAGAATAATTTAACACAACGGCATGATTTATAGAAGAATTTGCATAATAAAAATGATTTTTCATACGTTCAACAATTTCGCGGTTTTCTCCGTTCTCTTCGTTGTTTACTTAAGTAAAGTAAGAATTCTTACAACAAAGATGGCATCGAGATTTCGGCAGCTAGAAAATAACTTTTTTCGTTTTTTCCTTCCCGCGTGATCTTGTGTCTTTCGTTCATGTTGCAGACCCACGTCTGACAAGCTCTTAGAATTTCATTCGAAACCTTAATTGTTTTTTATCGGGTTCGGGTTTTTCCACCTAGACGGTTATTGCTTACATATATACTGTACATATATTAACGCCAATGATACAAAAACGCCTATATGAATATGATGAAAATACAACTATAAAAAAATCACTTACGTTCTATTAGCTACATTTTACTACGCGCTTATTGCTCCAGTAACGCGCTTTGATACAAGTTTCAGGTGCGTTTCGTAACAATATGCACACCAGCATTTTGTATTTCGGCATATGGAACACTATACTCCGTACGTTAGCAATGCAATTGATGGTTTGGAAGTCAACCAATCATTTAAATCCTTAACACTTTAAAACTATCAAGGCGAATACCTTTTAGACTACTATCCAGAGGCACGTGCTTAACATCTTTGTTGAAAACCCATCTTGGAATATGACAGTTCTTTGCGGACATGGATATTCCACCATGTTTCCGGATCTATAATTGCAATACAGGTTGCCAATAGATAATTAAAACCAAGGCGCATTCACACACGGTGGTGTTGCCGTTAAAGGCCCTACACACGCACTGATTTATCGGCTAACCACTTCACCAACCAGTTGGCCATTTTCATTTCAGTGACAGGTTTTGATCTGTGAACAAGTCAAGAGCATTGGTAAACTTTTAAGCTATGCTAAGAATGCTTCTCATCTTTGTGTATTTGCAAAGAACGTAAATCTATAAGACGAGACAACACGTCATAATTGTAGCGAGTGTGAACATCAGGAGCGTGCCTTCTCTTTTCATCCAATCACAAAATGTATTTGGGCGAAAGAGAAAGCACGCTCCTGATGTTCCCATTCGTTACAATTATAACGTGTTGGCTCTTCTTTTAGATCTACGTTTTTTGGTATTTGTTATTGACACTGCTCCCGTTTTCATGTTGTATACATGGAGTCGAAGACGTCGATAACGATGTTTAACCGCAGATTAGTGTTAACCGGACATTGAGTAACCGGCCCTAAATGCTAAAAGCAATCCCGTGATCTTCCAAAATTTCCACGATTCGAACATGGTTTAATGGAAAAAAGTGGCAGCATTGCTTTTTCGCGTATACAGGGTCTAGCTGCGTTTCAGTGATCGCCGATCGAGATTTCATTTATTATTTTACATTATTTGGATAAAGAAAAGTTACTCAATTCAGCATCGATGTGATGCTGATAGAAATCTGAATCAATTTGTGATGAACTCTGTTTGTTTTGTTTCCTAATTAAGTGAGGAAATTTTAACTGACAGCACCGACAAATGAATATATTCACAAACATATGTTCGGTTATGGTTAAAACAATTCAAGTTTTTGTATTGAATTTTTGGTTTACAATTTATTTTTTCCTTTTCAGTGGGGTTTTTTGCACATTATCTTCTGCGTGAGAATTGATCGCAATAGATGAGGATCTGAATAAGCTACTGGAACACGGCTGTTTGTCAAAAGCATACGATTTCAAACTCGCGTAAATGTACATTTGCTAAATGCGATAGCATGAACGCCCTTTGAAAACATATGTTCGAAAGCGCTTAATGTTGCATTTTAAATGCAGCAAAAACGCTGCATTAGCATAGCTTAAAAGTTTACCAGTGCTGTTGTGTTGTTCACGGTTAAAAAACTGTCACTCAAATGAAATCGGCCAACTGGTTGGTGCGTTTGTAGGGAATTTCGTTAAGTAGGTTGGTCAACTGGTTGCCCGATAAATCAATGCGTGTGTAGGGCCTTTAACAGCTGAGCTATTCGCCGCGGCAGTTCTAACCCCTACGTTACACAACCAAGAACTTCCTTTCAAGTTTCAATATAATACACTTGGGCACAATTTCAGATGACTTAAGTAGATATAGTTGATTAACTTCCAATATTTATTACCAGGTCATACATTTACAGCCCAATTCTGAATACTCCCGGGGATTTTGTTATCCGGGAAATCCTATAATATTTAACGGCCCGGTTTTTTCTTTCTATTAAAAAATCAATAGCTGATACCAGGAAGTTTTCGTGCAAGTGAAAATGCAGCTGTCAAACTACCAAAATGGCGGCAATAGAAGGCAATATATTAGCTCTGACATATATTGCTCTTAAAGAGCAATGAGCGGTTACTATTGGCAATTTATATTCCAACATATGCTTGATACACAAAATTTATACTGTAGACACGTGCAGTAACATCAAGACACGTCAGTGCTGTATAAATTCGCCTTGGGCAGTTCCATTAAGTTTGACATGCAGGCAAATAAGGCGAATTCGCAACAGAAAACACAAGTGACGAAAATTATTAATTTTTCTGTGGGTGACTTTCGAAATTATGACGTTCATACGTTGAAAAAAACTCTGCTTTTATAAATAAATGTTAAGGAATTAGAAATTACTACAGCAAGCTTTTAAAACATTGTCTTGAACAAAGAACATCCAAGGATGATTCGCGAATACGTGGACGAAAGCAAGCCAGATTTGAATTCGATAGCTCCATCATATAGTAAAGGCAAACATGAAAAGAAAAAAAAACCGGCTCTTGATGATTTGGTGCAATATGTGACTTTACACATCCGGAACCCAATAGTACTTAGCGGTATAGTTATGCCATTTGTTTTAATGTATTTGACCGCTTTTTATGCCTGGATATTTGTCTACGGTATTGATGTGCACTACGAAGCCGGCCTAATCTCGGTAGCTGTAATAGCGTTTGCCCAAATTCTTTCATTACTTTGTTGCTATTGGAGTGTGCATGTGCTCGCGTTTCTGAATTGTCGTAAAGTCAAAATTCCCGCAGAAGGTGTTTTAGCCAAGGTAGTGCCAACACCAAACAATGGTTCTTCTCAGCTGGTGCACATACATTGTAGCAAATTGGCCAACGGCGAGCAACAACTCTATTTTGTTTTCCAAAAAACAAAATATGTTTGGGACGAAGAAAAGTGTACATTCCATGGAATAGCATTTCCTGTGCACGAAATCCTAAGTCATTACTCTCGCAGTCGAGGTCACGAAACAGAAGCAGCAGTCAAGATAGCAGAACAAACCTATGGATTGAATGAAATGAAAATGGTCGTTCCAGAATTCTATGAACTCTTTATCGAACGAGCCACAGCACCTTTCTTTGTATTTCAAATATTTTCGGTTGCTTTGTGGTGTCTCGATGAGTATTGGTACTATTCCCTATTCACACTGGTCATGATGGTTATTTTCGAATGCACTCTTGTTGGTCAGCAACTTCATAACATGGCTGAAATTAGAAAAATGGGCAACAAACCTTATTCCATTAGCGTGCTGAGACAAAATAAATGGCGACAGATAATCTCCGATCAGCTTGTACCTGGAGATATTGTGTCCATAACAAGATCACAAAACGACAATTTGGTGCCCTGTGACATAGTGTTATTACGTGGTAGTTGCATAGTTGATGAGAGCATGCTGACAGGTATGTATGGAAATTGATATCAGATCCGTTGCTGTTGTCCGCCCAAGCATCTGACTAAAAGATAACGTATTGTTTTCAGGGGAATCGGTGCCGCAAATGAAAGAGTCCTTAGAGACACTAGATAATCTAGATGTAGAACTAGATATGGAAGGCGATAGTAAGCTGTTTGTTCTCTTTGGTGGGACTAAAGTGGTGCAACATACTGCTCCCACAAAAGATGCTATACGAGCACCGGACGGTGGTTGTATAGGATATGTGCTGCGCAATGGTTTCAATACATCCCAGGGAAAATTGTTGAGAACAATTCTATTCGGTGTTAACCGTGTAACTGAAAACAATTTAGAAACATTTGCCTTCATACTCTTTTTAATGGTTTTTGCTATTGCCGCTGCATCTTATGTTTGGATTAAGGGAACCGAAGATCCAGAGCGGAGTCGCTACAAGCTTTTCTTAGAATGTACGCTTATATTGACGTCAATAATACCCCCAGACCTTCCAATTGAATTAACATTGGCAGTTAACACTTCACTTATGCAACTATCGAAACTTTTTGTATTCTGTACTGAGCCTTTTCGCATTCCGTTCGCTGGTAAAGTTCAAATCTGCTGTTTCGACAAGACCGGAACTCTTACATCGGATAATTTGATGGTTGAAGGTATTGTTGGTATGTCTGATGATATTAATGCTATTGTGCCAATGGATAGGGCGGTAGACCATACAATACAAGTACTGGCAACTTGTCATTCCCTGGTAATGCTTGATGACGGACTTGTTGGCGATCCGCTTGAAAAGGCTACACTTACAGCAGTTGATTGGAGCCTTACCAAGCAGGATAGCGTTATTCCAAAACGCGGAAAACTAAAACCTTTACGTATATTTCATCGTTACTATTTCTCCTCGGCCCTAAAAAGGATGTCGGTTTTAGCGGGCTATTTAGTGCCATTCAGCAATGATATTTTTTATATAGGCACAGTAAAAGGCGCACCTGAAGTAATACAGAATATGCTAAAAGAAGTACCGAAGGATTATGAAAAGGTAACCATATTAGTTATCACAATAAATTGGATAAGGAATGCCGTCCTTCTAAAGTAGAGATCGCACGATTGGTACATTTGTACAGATTTGTAATTTTTTTGCAGCCACCTAGTGGTGTTTAGAAATTTGAGTTCAGCTCAATAAAAGAATTTCCAGACAACACCACTCTGTAACTATCAAAATGTACAAATCATGTCATCCCTGCTTAATATAGTAGCTTTTACTTAAATATTTTCACCTCTACTTACGGGAAATTAATACTTTCAGACATTCCTTGAATATTCTCGACGCGGAGCACGCGTTTTAGCATTGGGCATAAAAGAATTCGGACAAATGGATGCCCAACGCGTCCGCGAATTAAAGCGCGATGATGTTGAATGTAACTTGATATTTGCGGGATTCGTCATAATATCGTGCCCTATAAAACCTGATTCCAAAAGTGTAATCAAAGAGTTGATACACGCATCCCACAAAGTTGTAATGATAACTGGCGACAATCCATTAACAGCCTGTCATGTAGCCAAAGAGTTACGCTTTACACGTAAAAAACTCCTCATCCTTACTCCTGGCGAGATGGATAACGAGAAAAATATTAAATGGCATTGGCTTTCAGTTAATACAGATGCGGCATATAGCCTTAAGCATGATCTAAAGGATATGCTAGCTAGCTATGATTTGTGTATAACCGGCGAAGGGTTGAATTACCTCAAGGATAACGAAAATCCTTACATGCAAAAGATTTTACAACACGTCACTGTTTGTGCGCGATTTGCGCCAAAACAAAAAGAATATGTTATAACATCCTTGAAACATCTCGGATACTATACGCTCATGTGCGGGGACGGTACCAATGATGTAGGCGCTCTTAAACATGCTCATGTAGGGGTGTCTTTGCTAAGTACAGCACCAGCAAAACTAAGGAGGAGACGAGATGTGACCAATGGAACAGGATCAATAACTGTAGACACAGGCAGCAGTTCATCTGGCAATACCACACGAAACACCGGCGGCAATAGAAGTGTTGCTACAATAGGTTCTAATTCGACGGAGCGTCGAAATCTTATGCCACGTGAACGAGCAATTTTACGTCATAGAGAGAATTTAAATTCTACACAGGCACGTCTACAAACGGAATTGAATGAAATATATGAGGATACAACGGTTGTAAAACTAGGAGATGCAAGTATAGCGGCACCGTTTACCAGCAAAACATCGTCGATAATGTGTGGTATGTTAAACATTGTCTCTATGTATTTGTTTGAAAAATTATTACTTTTTGGTTCCTGCAGTGAATCACATTATTAAACAGGGACGCTGCACTTTAGTGACAACACTACAAATGTTCAAAGTCTTAGCCCTTAATGCACTCATATCAGCCTACTGCCAATCAGTTTTATACATTGATGGCGTAAAATTCAGTGATATGCAAGCAACTCTGCAGGGACTCTTCATAGCTGCTTGCTTTCTTTGTATAACACGTTCAAAGGTAAACTACCACAAAAACAAGTGTCTTGATCTGGTGACGCGTCATATGCATTCCTTTTAAATGCGAAATCGCTGAAAGCATTGGCCTTAGTTTGAACCTAATCTCAAAAAAAAAAACGCTTCAAAAGTAAATGAATATGGTAGAACAAAGGTGATATTGATACAGTTCTGTGCGATATGTCGCGTCGTACAATCAATACATCTTGACAATAATTAATTACAAGGATGACAAAATTTTATACATTCTGAATTCTATTATATAGCCGCTGAAAACTCTATCAAAAACTGCACCATTGCCAAATATATTTAACTTTTATAGTATATCAACCATACTTTGCCAGTTTGCCGTTCATTTTGGTGCACTTTACTACTTAACACAGGAGGCTACGGCGCGGGCACCTGTAAGGTAAGTTGTTTTGTTTTACGAGTTATAATTGAAACCTAACCAAAGTTATCATTCATTTATCGTTTTGGAACAGGGAAGGGAAAGTAAAACTCTACATAGACATGGAGGCAGAGGAAAAGCAGACTTTCGAACCAAACATTATAAACAGCACGGTTTACATAATTTGTCTTGCATTGCAAGTATCTACTTTTGCAGTCAATCACAAGGTATTACTTCATATAACATGCTATTTTATTTTGTTATTCATTTGAATTCAATGATTCTATCAGGGGCATCCTTTTATGGAGAGTTTACGAGAAAACCGGCCTCTACTAACATCGATCCTGGTTTCGTCTGCATTGGTGTTATTCCTTTCTTTGGGCCTCTCATCCGTTCTGACCGAAGCTTTTGAAATTGTCTCATTCCCTGACGATGTAAGTTATCAGTCCAATCTAATTATTCACAAAAAGTTGAGGGAACTTAAACAAGAGATAAGAGTAGGTTGTTTAAGGAAAGGTATAGGCTAGCAGGGTGAACCCCCTGGCCTGAAATATCAGAACCATAACTTTTTATTATTTTTTACAATATAATTGCTCCTTCGTTATGTGCTTTTATTAGAAATATATTCCGATTCGCACTGATTGTTTCAGACTCTATACATTAAAGAAAATAATCACATGCATTTGAATTGATACAACTTATGTATAGGGGCTCGTGATTTTTCAGTCCGAGACCCGAGTATTTTCTCGACGGCCCTGCGTGCACTGCTAACCAGTATACAGTAGTTATATATTTTAAGTTAAATGATAGACAACTGTTTGGTGGCAAACATGGCTTCGGACCAAAGGCTTTTTTATCATCGCTCCGGTATTTTATTTCCCTCAGTCACTGCCCAACGGGATCAAAAGTGCTCCTTTCCTCATTAGACAGAAGCGCTCCTTTGTTGCTCCTAAAGAAGCCCATGGTGAGCGCTTCAAATAAAGCATTTAAAAACCAATGCATTCGTATTTTAATTTTTCATATTTTTTATATATTTTTTGAAATGAGGTTTTTTGTAAACCATTTGATGTACTTATAAACGTGGGGTTTTCTATTCTATGTGGTATACATTTGAAAATACATAAATGTATGTACATATGTACATTACACTGCATCACCAAAAAAAGTTGCGGTTAAGACGTCCACCAAAATATTTCGGAAAAATATTAAGATTTAAGTGAGCTGGACCGATTTGAAAATATCTCCAGGAGTTTTTTTATGAATAAAAATAGTTTCTTAAGGAACTTTCCCCTCAGATGACAAAACAGATTAAGCTTAAAAAATCTGCATAAAAATATTTAAAAATCGTTCCAACGGAATCGTAAGAATGAGATTTTTGATGGTGTTTTTTTTTACTCTTTTCAAAGATTGATTTACGAAAAACTTGAATAACTGGGCCAAAACTATTCTGATTTTGACTTATGGGATCTCAGTAGAAATGTATTTTCACACTGTTTTTATTTCGGTCCAAAAAAAGGCATTAGTGTCCCAATTTTTTTTTTCTAATACCAACACATCATCATCATCATTCATCATTCATTCATCCTTGAATGACGTTCGTTCATCCTACCTTTCTCTTTCATCCTTTGAATGAGTTTATTAGCAAGGAAATAAAAAGGGTGAGAAAGTACCTTTCCAATGACACCTCTTAAGTTTGAATCGGAAGAGTTTAGGTTCAGTTATTCAAGTTTTTCTTATACCAATCTTTGAAAAAAGTTAAAAAACAGCATCAAAAATCTCATCATTACGGTTCCGTCCAATCTTTTTTTTTTAATATTTTTATGCAAATTTTTTAAGCTTAAACCGTTTTGCCATTTGAGGGGATTTTTTCAAAAAAAATCTTTAGGAAACTTTTTATTCATAAAAACTACATTTTTTGAGGTATTTTCAAATCGGTCCAGCTCACGTAAATCTCAATATTTTTCCGAAATATTTTGGTGGACGTCTTAAAAAATAATAGATTTTATAATTCCAATGGAAAAATAGTACCGATTTTTTTTTTGTATGGGGAGTGATGCAGTCTAATGTACATAAATAAACTTTTTTTCAATATGTAATTTTTTACATATGTAATTAATGAAAATGATATTTATTTCTGAGCTTTGTTAAAAATTTAAACATTCATTTTTTACTTTGGTTTTGTACTGCTGCCTACTTGCTCCTTTGGGAGCAGCTCACTTTCAGCCCCGTTGGGTGCCTGCCTAGTCGGCAGTATACGTGCTTTCAAATGTTCAGCTTGAACAAATAAAATCCAACTATTGCTTTTGAATAAAATCATTTTCGAACGTTTTCTGGATAAGAAAAGCAATGAAAATTGTAGTAGTTTTTTGTTAATTTCCGGGTACAAAAACCGCACTTTTTTTAACGTTTTTGGATACGTAAACAAACAAAACAAACGTACGTAAACATACAAAAAAAATAAATAAAAAATTGGGAACATAATATGTGTAACTTTGCATGGAAGAAAAAGCGTTGACCATCAACAAAAAATTGTCAAAAATTAACGGATTTTGTAGACACTTCAAACTAGAAAATTGCCGTTGTGCAACTTTGTTGAATTTTTCTAATTTTTGTACAAAGTTAGAAATTTGGATTTACATGAGCTTTTGTTATACGGTGTTTATGTTTACATGAGGTACTTTTACAGTTTTTGACGTAGAATACGTCTTACCTTAAGGTATGGGGGCTATGTTCAAATGTTGTAGTTGTAATTTTTAGAGCTTCACAAAAACGCTTATTGCACGAGAACTAATAAAGCGATTTCAAAGAAAAGTGTGGCGTTTCAAAGATAAAATTCCAAACCTGTCGACAATTCATTTTTGTAAATAACCAATTCGGTTTCTGTCGTAAAAACAACGGTAAACATTGCCTTATTTTGGGGTAAATTTTGAGCCTTTAAAGTGCTCTAGCAACTTATTGTTGGCATATATAACTTTCATTTTCGGGATATAGGTTCTTTGGAGCAGTAGAAATATTATCGGGTACAAATTTTATATAAATTTAACAAATATTGAGCATTTTAAAATTGTTGAAAAAATTTGCAAATTTTTTTCATTACCAAAATGCTCGAAAACCGCTCAAATGATTTTGTTTTTGTTTTCTTTAATCAAAAATTCAAGAGTTTTCCTTTCGTTTGGTATATGGGAAGTATTGGTTGATATCTTCTATATATGTTTATTTTATTCAAATATATGGGCATAAATGATTTTCCATACAAAATCACCTCGTCATCATTTTGCAAACACGTGCATGCATTGGAAGTGTGGGAAGGAGACAAAAAGTATGTATGTGTGCGTAAGTACATATTTCGGCTTTGATTAACAAATGGAGCAATATTTATAACCTAATCACAGCGTATGTACATATGTTGATTGCAGTTAATGTGGATCTGTTTCTATTTTTTATACTAATATATATACACGAAAACTTTTTGAAGTGAAGCAACACTTAGAAAAAAACCAATCGAAGAATAAAAGTAAAGGTGAGTACGTACATTGATAAAGAAAAGGATAAAGGCAAAGGTAAAAATAAAAACAAAAACAAAGTTCCGCAAAGATAAAGCCAAAAATTAAGAACAAAGGAAATTTAAACACTTTACTTTTATATATAAGGGCAAAGGTGAAGGGGAATAAAAAATATGATAAACATAAAAATAAAAACAAAGATAAATACATATAAAGAAAAAGATGAGGATGAGGATACCGATAAAAGTATAAATGAAGATAGAGGAAGGAAGATTAAAATAAAGGTAGTTGTAGAGAAAAGGATATAGATAGAGGCACAGAGACTCAATCTGGGAACTATTTCGGGATTTTAGCGATTTTCGGGATTCTCGGGACTTATAGATATAATAACCGATATTTTGTGGGTTTTGTGATCGATATTTTTATCGATTTTGTTATCGAAATTGATATCGATACTGTTATTGATTTTGCTATCGATATTTTCGGAACTTATCGATATAATGGTCGATATTTTTATCGATTTTGTTATCGATATTTTGATTGATTTTGTTATGGATATTGTTATCCACGTTGTTATCGATTTTATTATCGATTATTTAACGATATTTTTATCGATTTTGTTATCGATTTTGCTATCGATTTTGTTGTCGATATTTTTATCGATTTTGTCATCAATACTTTTATCGGTTTTGTTACCGATATTTTTAATCGATATTGTTATCGCTTTTGTTATCGATATTTTTATCAGTTTTACTATCGATATTTTTATCGATTTTGCTATCGATGTTGTTATCACTTTTGATGTCGATATACTTGTCGATTTTGTTATCGACTTTGTAATCGATTTTGTAATCCATTTTTTGATAGATCTTGTAATCGATATTTTTATTAATTTTGTTATCAATATTTTTATCGATTTTGTTATCGAGTTTGCTATCGATTTTGTTATCGATATTATTATCGATATTGATATCGATATTACTATCGCTTTTGTTATCGATATTTTTTTCTTAGTGTGTGCTTTCGTTTTTGACTTGGATATGCTCTTAACCATACGACGTATTCTACGTTTAAATTTAGCGGCTGTATCTCCGATACAGCCTGCAGACCAAGACGAAGGCGCTGGACTGTTCCTTTTTAATCAATTTTTCAAGTCTGTTAATTACTTCCAAAAAGCAAACAAAAAAAAACAAAAATCGCATTCTAATTTCACACAGCAAGTCTAACATTACATTCAAGTAATTTTTTTTTTAATTACAATTTAAAGAAAAACATTTTTAGTTTGAATTTCCACAAATCATATTAGAACAAGTTTCATGAAAAGAGCCAACCCACAATTTTGCGATTTTGTAAGAAAAGAAAAAAATTTAGGGCGACCGCGGTTAAGAAAAAAAACTTTTTCTATATTTTTTTTCGAGTTCGGGTCTTCGAGGTGGCGATGTCAGATTTGTTTAAATTCAAAATGCGGGTCCAATGTAGGGTTATCGGATTTGGAGCAAAAAGAAATAAATTTAAGTTCAGTTTCACGAGAGTTTATATTTGTGTTTTGTTTGTACAATTTTGTGCTTAATTATTTATTTGAAAAGACACTAGCACAACAAGTATATTTTCATTTCATATTACTTATAATTAGGCTAGGTATAAAGTTAAAAAAATAAGATAACATTTTTCACCTATGTACTGTATGCATATCATTCTTGCTCTTTCCTTTAAATACGTATGTATATAGGTGTTATATTCTTCGGGGTACACTCCTTTAATAACATTTTGCAGCAAAAAGCTTAAAACGGCTGTTTTTTTTTGGCATCTTAGCTGAAAAGCACGGTAAAACACACGTTGAAGTTTCTCAGAAAAAAGCCCATTATTCAAAAAGTGCAACATTATTCTCAGTCCACAAACTCTAAATTGAAAACTTTTGTTGCCCACAAAGCGCTTGAAGACCACCAAATAAAACTAATTTTTTATTACATTATTACTAAAATTGGAGTCCATTTTGAAAATTTATTTTATTTGATTTAGCATGTTATAGCCAGTTTTTCTTTTTTGTTAATCACAAAGCCAGTAAGAATTGGCCTGTAACAAAATTCAGAGAATAAGGGATCTTACTCTCCCAAAGAGAGAAACTTACAAAGTTTAGCGCGAACAGGAATTTGCAAGCTTCACTGCCAGCTAGTGTCCATGGTTGCATTTCGAACATAATAATTGTTTTCTAAATTATTTCAAGTGGAAAACAAAACTGGACCTATACGTATATTTCTTCTTATTCTGACCTTCTTTCACATACGCTTGAATTTCTTTGTTGTAGTCACTGTCGGATTTCCTATATCGACAGTGGTGTCGACTGCGTTCCGATTGCGAGTACAGCTTTTTCAGCCCAGTACCTTCCAAATCATTGGTATTCATCTATATATATATAATCCGCGAAGGGATTTTTTCGTTCGATTTTCAAAAGGCTGTGTCAAATTTAAGGACTTGGGCTGTAGATGTGCAGTAAGGTTTTACTTTTTCGAAAAGAGTTGCCACCTTATAAAAATTCAATTCAAATTATTCAACAATCAAAGCCATCACCGTTCGTTCGATTTTACAAAATGAGGTATCAAGTTAAAGGGCTCGGCCTGTCGATGTGCAATAACTTCTTATTTTCTCAAAAAGAGTTGCCATCTTATAAAAAATTAAATACCAATAATCGAAAAAGTTAAATCAATTAGTACAATATCGATGGAAATGGTTTTGAAAACTACATGTAAGGGGGTTGCCACCTGTTTTAAAAGTCGAATTTAGTTAACTTATACACATTGAAGTACTAAAATATATCAAACGAAAGAGTGTTAACGAACACTAAGAATATTTTTGAGTTATTTAAATAGGGTTACCATCCGTTTAAAAAGTTCAATTCAAATTATTTAATAAGTTAAATTAATTATTTAATAAGTTAAATTAATTATTTGATAAGTTAAATTAATTATTTAAATATTGGCATCAATTGAAATGGGTTTGAAAAGGCTTTATTTCTGAACTATATTTTTGGGGTTGCCACATGTTTAAAAAATTAAATTCAATTAAAATTATCAGTTAATTAAAATATATGTCACAATGTCAGATAAAGGTTATTTATGAAGGCTTTTATATTTAAACTACTTTTAAAGAGGGGTGCCACCTGTTTGAGAGGTCGAGTTTCATTAATTTGTACACAGGTTATATGAAAAATTAAATTACGGGTGTCAAGCGAAACAGGGTTGAGAAACCTTTAGTTTGAACATTTGGAATGTTTGATTGGAGTTGCCAGGTGTTTAAAAAACGACATTAACATCATTTCATAAGTTGGATGAATTTTTAAAAGATAGGTATAAAAGTAATTTAAGATTTTAGTTTGAAAATACTTTCTAAGCGGACTTCCTCCTGTTTTGAAAAGTCGAATTGCCTTAATTTTTACACAATTTTTATGAAATATTAAAATATGAGTGCCCACAAGAGATTTGTGAAAGCTTTAGTTTGAAAATGGCTTTTATTAATCTTGCTACCTTTTCGAAAAGTCATATCGATTTAGTTAAGTATACATACTATACGAGAACGCATTTTAGTGAAGGTTGGGTGTGTGAAATTACAGGGTGATTTGAATTTCGATGAAATTAAAAACGGACACTGTGTCTAAGTCTACCCGTTTGTATGAAAGTTATATTTTGCTTTAACGCACAAAAATTTTGTAATCAAAGTTTTGCAAAATATTTAAAGAAATTGAGTTGGGAAGCTTTTAATCTCTCCTGTTAAATTTCGAAAACTGGATTTAACAAATTTTCACTCTAAGCTAACGATATGTTCATAAGTTTTTGAATATGTACATATGTATGTATGTATTTAAGTATATAATTTTTTATAATTTCAGTTTCGCAACACGCTTGTGTTGGTTTTATTAGCGGATACCATAGCAGCTTTCGCGTTGGATAGAATCTGTTCATTTCTCTTTGGCGAAACAAGGCAAACGTCGAAAATTGTCAACTACTAAATGGGACCAGTAAAGTTCGTTTATGTTTACCCAAAATCGTCTAACAAGATTAAGTTCACCTTTTATATACATACTGCATATTGGAATTTGTATTTAATATTGAAGAAAAAAATAAATAAACAGATTACGAATATATGTAAGTTGAACAATATACATATAACAGAGCATTGCAGCAGTGTTCCCAGCTATATGACTTAAAAAATTTTCTCTTTGTGATTCTTAATTATTTTTAAACGAAAGGTTGAAGGAGTTCGGCCCCTGCGCATTTGCAATTTTTAATATTTATAGAATAATTTTTTATAATTGTGTGTGTGTAGAATAATTTAATAAAGAAGTAAAAGATACGGTAATACATAATAGTTACTGTGAAAAGGCACATTTAATTGGGAAATTCACATTTCTAGATCTAGGTAGAATCATCATCTGATTTTGAATCTTCTAGCTGCTTGAATTGGATTAAGATTACCAGGTAAGTTGTTACAGCTGAGAAAATCTGAGAAAAGACAAATGAATTCGGTGTACCTAATTAAAATGTTCGGAAAGCAATACCTTGAAAAGCGTCGAGTTGTCAATTACAAAAAATCCATAAGCGGTGAACTGCACCTCTTGTTTTATGCTTTTCGTCAAAAATTTATCGACCTGGAAAAATTCCACCAAGTAGTTTCATATTTTATGTCGGTAATTACTAATTATAATGTACATACATATGTACACATATCGCTCGTTTGTTGCTAGAATGTCATAAACCATTTTATGTTGTGTAAAAAATTCATGGCAAGATTTGTTTATTTTGTGGCTGATAAAAGAGAATTTGTCTTTCATACGATTTTACTATTTTCCATCCTGCATAGCTAGCAACTAAATGTGTATGTATATAACTAGAATGCAATCAATATATTTGTAAATTTCTATCCTATCTCTATTTTTGACGATATCAATATTTATCGAATCTAGTCTCAGATATCTCACGTCGTCCGAAACACTCTATAAATAACGAAAAAGTAATTTTTGTAGTTCAAAGCAAAAGCATTAATAGCCAATATTGTAAAAGTACTTTCTGCCTTTCACACCATTTCTCCTGAACGATATATTAATTTGCAAAATGATTTAAATCAAGTAATTCTTAAGCAAAAACCACAACCGTCTTCAATGCTCATATACAAATTTAGGATTACCGTTGATTTCTTCATGAGCCAATCGGATCGGAACTAAACCAAATTAGTCTGGGACCACCCATGAAATTATCGAAAACGGTTCACCGTGTCCAAAGTTTTCCGATAACTTACATAAAAAACATATTCCAATGAATTAGTAACAGGGACCGTAACCGTTATATTTACTGTTTTTTTTTTTAATAAAATCGTTATGTTTTAGATAATTTTTTCGATCAATTTTGTATTTTTTTTTACTTTGAAAATAACAGTTAATATTTGACTTATTTTTCCGATCATAAATAACAGTCAACATTAAACTGTTAATTTTTCAATAAAAAATAACAGTTAAAAATTAACTTTTATTTTTTTCCGATTAAAAATAACAGCTTACTATCGGTCTTCATATTGTTTATTGCATCCTTTATTTGCTTATATATTATATTATATATCCTGTTTACAAGAAGGTGACACAGGTATTGAATCTTAACTTTTATTTTTGATACGAAAAAAAAGTAAACTTTATATTTTTGATCGAACAAATAAAAGTCAAATTTTAAATGCTATTTTTTACAAAAAATACGGATAAAAAAATAATACGGGTACTCATCTAACCGTGTAAATGCCTCGTAAACGCGTAAACCTCGTAAATAAACCGGTTTTCTAAACAAAATTAAGTAATTCTACTACGGCTTTCTTACGGCACCCCAATTACGCCGTTTGCTCTCTCATTCGCAATTCGCACTGCAATTACCTACGAATTACGTAATACGCCATACAAAATTTTGAGAGCGAATTACCTCAGAGACAGAGGACTGTCAAATCGAATGCTCGTATGAATGGGGTAGTTCGCGATCGTAATTGGGGGAGCGAACAAAGTAATTCACGGTGTCGAGAGAAAGCCGTATACTATATAGACGAATTCTTATGTTTTCGATTCCTGATTGATAACCTTGCTCCTTTTTTTGAAGTCGATTAATAAAAACAATCTGAACTATAAAGCTGCGATTTTTGTCGACTGGAAAATCGACCAGCCAAAATACTTACATTTTACGGTTGAATTGCCTTTTACGCCCGTCGATTTTGGTTAAACGAAAAAATCGACTAGGAAATCGACCCGTGTAAAGGCAGCTTAATGAAACATACAAATTAAAGTTGGAATGCAACTCTTCAGTTATTAGCCAACGTAAAAAGTGATACTTGGGAAAGGGTTATTAAATGTTATGGGTAAAATTTCACTCACCTAGATCTTAAGGGAGCTACATAACTCAAAATTCTTAGAGGGAAACTTAACTGCTTGTGAATCGTACAAATTCAACGCACTTAATACAAGAACAGGTATAACAGTAGTTTTTTAGTTAATGTATATTATCATGAAGAAAAACATATTTCCTTTAATTGGATGTGTAAGTGCTATGAATTGATTTATGCAAAAAAATCGCCCAACATTTTTTTTTTGAGTTCATCGCACTTTAGATCTAGGTGTGCGATTTGTGAAAAACTTATAACTCTTAGGCCCCTGACTAAAAGCGGTTTTTCACATTTTTGATGGTTCGAGTTATGACCTTCTTGCAGCAAACGAACGACATGGCATTTGTACTCGTTTACAATATTTTGATAATCCTTAGATTTTCCGTAGACGCGAGCCACAACCTGCGATGTTCCGTTAGCCTTTCCAAAGAACTGAATGTTCAGAGCAGAAAATATTTAATGCTGAAAATCATATTCACCTCATCCGTGGCTTGTCCGCAGCTGCGCGAAAGCAGTGCCAAAACGCAAGTGTGCATCGCCAGCCATGCAAAGCAAAACTGCAACACTTTTAATGATATAATTCGTTGAGTCGTAATCTGCACAAATAGATTGTACGTAGTGGTGGTAATGGTGTAGAAAGCATAGCCCATATATGCTACCAAAATCAGGCTGCAACAGTCGTTGATTGAACGATAGATGCGTAGTAACTTATTGTGCATACGATACGTAAATAAAGAATCCTCCGGGAATGTCTCCATCGTAGGACCACGAGCAATACGTCTTGCTAAACGGCGTAGCTTCAGTTGCTGCGTGTATGAGTAGCCTTCGAGAATCGAATTGAGATGAGCAAATCGCACTTTCACAATTCTTAACAAAGCCGCTGCGAAAACAACAAAAACCGTTGCCATGCCATTCTGCACTGCATTGAACACAAAGAAAATGTACGAGTTGGCTGTAAGCGGATCCTCAGCATCTAGGACGCGTAGTATCATTAAATACCATTGACAAATGCAAATACCCACAATAAATTTCAGTGAAAAGTCGCACTCGTTTTCCAACGTGGCACCAAACTGGACAAAGACATCTTCGTCCACTTTTAAAATTTCGTTGAAAATTTGTAGAAACGATTTTGAATTTTTCGCACATATAATATTAGTCGTCGTATGAGCTAACATACACAGCAAAAATTCTATCCATTTATTCACATTATCGGTATCACTGTAGGAGTAGAAGAGCTGTGCGGACCCAGGCGTTAGAAGGTTGTAAAGATTGAAAACAGTAAATGCTTGCACAACGCCCCGAACAAAAAAAGAATAGAAAATGTTGAGTTTTGAAGGTGGACCCAATTCGTAGCTGGACACTTTCTCATAGATCGGCAATAGGCCCGTGGCCTTCAAAATAAATAATACGGTTCGAATGTCCTTGAAAATTGAGTTATCCTTTGGTGTCTGCCGCAGAAATTCATTACAACTGGTGCCATGATGTTGCACCTCTGATGGACTCACTTTGTTGTACGGCATGCTAATAATCCAACCGTTGTGCTCCATAGTACGCGCAACAAATTAGCACAAATATTTTAAACCTACTTTTAAATACATAGCAGATATATATTCATACATATGTAGGTATGTCTATATGTACTTTTTTTCTACTTTGACAAGCGGCTCCCAAACTCTTACAACCAACACGTGCACTTTATTTACACATAAACATGCCCGTATAAAAAGTACGTAAAGTTACATGGAAAAAACTACCCAAGACCGTCGGTGAAAATATGTTTAAAAATCACCGAGAATTTCGAAACACTTCAAAGTTGCACATTATTATACTACATAAAATTAAATGGGCCATTAAACAGCATTTTCCTAAAATTTTTTATAAAATTTTTAATTTTTTTTAATTTTGCACAAAGTTTGAAACCTTTGAGTTTGAAACCTATAGAGTCCGACCGATTAATCGGCATCGGCTAGTATCGGCACAAAATTGAGCATCGGCATCGGCACCGGCATCGGCCCTTTTTCGCCGATTCTTTGGAATTTCTTTTCAAATGTTCAGGTGAAGCGACAGCCAACTTTAAAAAACGTTTGCAGACAGCTCTCAAAAATTATTTTTATGGAGAACACTGCCAACCAAAAAAAATTGCCAAAAATTAACGGGATTTTATAGCAGCTTGAAACTTGCACTTCATTATACTACAATGAAATGGTCTACAAAACTGCATACCAAAATTCTGATTAAAAAGTTTGAAATTTTGGTGAAAATAGGCAGAATTTTTCTATTTGTATACCAGCTAGACTTTTATAAAAAAAAAATAATAAACATTACATACATACATACGTACCTAGCATATAAGTTCTTATAACGCCGTGAAATGTACTGATTTTATGAATTAATACATTTATTTGTAATTTTTTATGGAATCGGCATCGGCATCGGTATCGGCCGATTCTTTCCCCATAAGCCGATTAATCAGCATCGGCATCGGTACCTGAAAAAAATTGGAATCGGTCGGACTCTATATGTATAGTTTTTATTGCGGTTTGAACTATATTTAAAAATATTTAATTTACAAAATTCTACTAAATTAAAAAAAGTGGTCGTAAGTTTTGCGTGGCCACGAGTGTACATTAGGGTACAATATTTTCCGGTTTGCAAGAATTCTATACCATTTCTACGGAAAGTTGTTTTTTCCCATATAAAATACCGGTATAGATCAATCCTAGGAGGTGAGAGCATAAAAATTCCGACTTTACTTTTTCACATGCATTTTTGGACCACCCTATTGAGCATACATATGCATTAGGGATGTTAATTTGTCGGCTTTTTCCGATCTCGGGATTTTCGGGATGGCGTTGTCACAATCCTGGGATGCCGGGATTAGTCCCGGGATTTAGATATTCATTACTTTTCAACAACTTGAATCGAAAAAATTGCTTCTATATTGTTTGAAAAGCTCTCCTACCATGAAATAAATAATAAATAAATGGGTTTGAAATCTACTTTATTATTTAAAGTGGCGTTTTTATTTTTTCTCTCTGACCGCAGGTTTATTTTGAAGGACTTTGTAATTTCAAAGATATGATTAACAAAAATTATAAAAAAAAAATCAATGCAATGTAGAATAAAAATATGAGTAATAAATGCTATAGGAAATTTCTTTAGAATTTAAAAAATTTAAATTTTTTGGATTCACAAGGACGAATGGGTAATTTTTAAGCTGACAAAGTTTGAAGAACGAAATTCGAGGATGTAATCGAGTTTATATAAGCCCTGAACATATACGGCCCTATTCCCATTGTCGAAACGACAGTCGTTCGTCGAAATTTGAGATTTTCATTGGCGTTATGAGGCAACCAGTGACATAATCCACTACAAATTTTTATTCCTATTATCTCTTCGAAATGAAGAAGTATTGAAAACGTGTTAAAATCTGCCGTTAATGTTTTTATTTACGACATAATTCAACGAACGACTGTCGATGCGAACGACTTACGACAACCAGAATAGGGGTGATAATTTTTTCAAAAACAAATATTGCGAAATTTCAAGGATAAAATTTTAAAATGATATTTTCAATATTTACCAGCCCTTCTGTACCAGAAACTTGAATCTGTTTGAATTCTAAAGGATTTCCTCATCAATTTTATACCCAAACTTCCTCTCTAAACACATTTCTCTGAATTTTTTAAATCATTTTTGAATTACTGACGTCAGAGTGAAAAACTAAAAACGCAATTTTCTATATTTGTCCCATGGTTTCGCGAATATATTGATATTTGTGTTTAAAATTTACTACATTTATAATAAAATATCAATTATAAAATAAAAAAAGAAATATAGCCAACTCTGGTCAAGAAAAGGAGTTTCTATAATTGCCATCAGTGCAAATTACAAATCCCGAACATCCCGGGATTACTTGCCAAGAATCCCGGGATTTTCGAGACATTAAAAAGTCCGGGATCCCGGGATTAACGTTCCTAATATGCATGTATGAATGTAAAGTGTGATTTATACTTAATCTCGACTTAACTTGTCAAGGCGTCGCACAGTGGGATTTCGGCGGGAAATATTTAGTTTTTTGAACATTCAATTCTTATATTTGGCTGGTTAAGCCATATAAAGCTATATTTGAGTAAGAAAACTTCATTACATTTTTTACGAAATTGACAATTTTATGCAAAATAAAAGTGACAGAAGTCTAATTTCGAGAAAGTAGAGAATTTCGTTTACTTGGTAAACAGCATTAACACCGATAATAATGTCAGTGTGAAAATCCAACGCAGAATCACTCTTGCCAACAAGACCTACTTTGGACTGAGTAGGCAATTATGGAGTAAAGTTATCTCTCGACGTATGAAGACCACACTCTATAAGGCACTAATCATACCCGTGTTGGTGATTTTGTGTCTTCTTCTTCTTTTTTTTTGGCGCTGTAACCGCCTAAGCGATTTCGTCCGAGTTCAGCAAAGCACGCCAGTCGTTTCTCCTCTGTGCCAACTGACGCCAAGTGAAGCCAAGTCCTTCTCCACCTGATCTTTCCATCGCAGTGGGGGCCTCCCTCTTCCGCTGCTACCACCCGCGGGTTTCGAGTTGAATACTTTCAGAGCTGGAGCGCCGGTTTGTGTCACCCACCTTTAAATTAATTTTATTAACGTAAGTTTACTTTTTTGAGTATAACTTTTTCAGCGCAAAACGCAGACTTTCAAAAATTCTCATCGGAAATAATTTGTGACAATTTGAAATCTGTCATTCGTAATTATCAAAAAGGTAAGCAATTACTTAATTGTTCTTACTACTTCATACATGTACATATTACTTACATATATGTATTTATATTAAAGAATAAAATAAGACCTACGGGTAGGTATGGCCCGTAAAATTATAGAAAATATAACAAATATTGTCTGAATATGTCTTTGCGGCTTCAAGTTTCCCCTTTTTTAATGGCACACCGACAGGCTGGAACTAACTGGTTGGAATCATAGATATTAAAGAAAAATTAATATAGGGGTCTTTATTAGAGCAATAGAAATTAAAAAATTTTAGAATTTTTGTCTGTCTGTCTGTATGTATTCGAAAACTAATGCATGAAATTTGATACAGTTTTCACCGATGTATTGCTAGATGTCTAACTTAAAATATAAAAAGAAAAAAATTACAGTTGTCACCTGTTTGAAAATTGCAGTTTAAGTAAATACTAAATGTTGTGTTATCTACATTATTAAATAAACTTGGCATTGGATAAACAATTGAAAAGCTTCAAAAAGTTTTGGTAGGTTTTGGTTGGCCTTAGTAGGAAATTTTGGTAGGAAAAAAAATTTGTTGGTGGCAGCACTGGTTGAGTAATCATTGTGCCCACAATTTAAAAATTTATGTTTTTTCAATGTTGAATGGCATGGTTTAGAAGATTTTTCCAAATGGCGCAGAAGCATGAGGCGGCTCCTGGAGCACTCAAGAAAAAGATTTTGCGCAAGATTTACGGGCCTTTATTTTCTACGACGAAAAACGAGCCGACGAATATGCCACGGGTTGGCGATCGCTGATATATATGTAAATGGGTATGTATTCTCATACACAAATGGATAAACAACCATGTATACAAATATAGAAGTACTGTGTGGATATTTATTTAATCATAAAGCTGGTTATCAAAAATGATCTATATCACATAGGAGTTAGGAATAAGCTCATAGATGTAATTGGTTTTGTGCAAGCAGCCAAATCCATTACACAAATTAACAATAATGTGTGTATGTATGTATGTTTGTATATGTATGCATTGCTAAATAGGAAAGGATTTCGCGCATAAATACATACATATTTACAAATGTTTTAGTACGTACATATGTTTGGTTTTTATATATGTATGTATATACTTATATATTTATGTATGTTTGCCACGTTATTTTAATACACACANGCCACGGGTTGGCGATCGCTGATATATATGTAAATGTGTATGTATTCTCATACACAAATGTATACAAATATAGAAGTACTGTGTGGATATTTATTTAATCATAAAGCTGGTTATCAAAAATGATCTATATCACATAGGAGTTAGGAATAAGCTCATAGATGTAATTGGTTTTGTGCAAGCAGCCAAATCCATTACACAAATTAACAATAATGTGTGTATGTATGTATGTTTGTATATGTATGCATTGCTAAATAGGAAAGGATTTCGCGCATAAATACATACATATTTACAAATGTTTTAGTACGTACATATGTTTGGTTTTTATATATGTATGTATATACTTATATATTTATGTATGTTTGCCACGTTATTTTAATACACACAGTCTGTGTACTAACTATTTCATATTGGCTGGTCGAAAATTGGCCGCACTAAGTGGTTATTAGAGAGTATTATGAAGTTTTGCCATGCAAAGAGAATGCGCTACAGATTAGAAAAAACTTAACTTGTATTGGCTGCCCCTTTGATTCGCAACATGCATATGCGCAGGTGTTTAATATGATTCTTCGTTTTCCATACACAATGATCATACTGTAGGGCTTGAAACCCAGAACTCTGAGACGCCTAATCTCGGACATTTCGTCTGAATAGTGGACGCTAAATTTCCATATTTCGCTAAAATGGATACCGTTTCACTTTGTTTTTGGCCAACTGCGTTCTATGTTCGGGACAATCAATGTAACTTTTAGCAAAATATGTATATGTACATATATATGGGGCGTTCCATACCAAAACGGACGGGCTTCACACTTCATGTGTTTGACTTGTTTCAAATTTTTGGGTTGATGCATAAACATAAATAATAAATAAATATGAAATTTGATCAATACAATTATAAACACTCACAGCACAAAAAAAAACACAAATCGATTTAACAGTTTTCCAAATATCTCAATGGGTCGACGAAAAAAATTTGAAAAAAATCACACAAACACACATTAAAATTCTCTATAAAAATATATATATAAAAAAAAATAGTTTTTCTTAAAAAAATTTTCACATAAAAATTTATTGAAAAAAAAATAATATTTGAAAAATGCCATGTCAAAAAAAATTTAAAATAAATCACAATGGTAGCTCTGAGTATCGCCCAATATTTATGTATAGTATTATGGGGTGCACTCTACAATAATTTGAGTTATGAAATTTTTTTACTCCTAAGTTGATTCAAATGAGTACATTAAAAATTTACAAATTTTTTAAATATTTTTTAGAATTTTTTTGAATGTGCAGTTTTGCAGCCCATTCAATTTTAGTATCACAAACAGAAAGTTTTTAGCGATTGCAAAACTGGCGAATTTTTTTTTTCTTTGAAAACGGTTTTGCGCATTTCCTTCCATAAGAAAAAAGTGCAAAAAGCCGTCAGCATAAAAAATATTAAAAATCAACTTCGGTAAAAAAAATCACAACTCAAATTATTGTAGAGTGCACCCCATAATACTATACTTAAATACTGCGCAATACTCAGAGCTACCACTGTGATTTTTTTTAATTTTATTGAAATGGTATATCTTAATAACTAATTTTTTCTATAAAAAAATGTGTATGTGAAACATTTTTCGAGAAAAAAAATTTAAAAATATTTATTACTATCGAGAGTTATGATGTGTGTATGTGTGATTTTTTCAAATTTTTTCCTCGCCCCGTTGTCGAGATATTTTCTTATTTATTTATTATTTATGTATATGCATCAACCCTAAAAATTTTAAACAAATCAAACACATGAAGTGTGAACCCCGTCCGTTTTGGTATGGGATATTAAATAAAAAAAGGAAAATTGTCAAAGCTGTGAATTAAAATAGGGCGCTATTCAACTAGCCAGGACAATAGGTATGTAGTAGGGCATTCAATCCCGAAGCGTTTTAACAATCCCGGGATTTCGCGATGCAAAAAATTATAATCCCGGGATTACGGGATTTTTCGGGATTTCGACGTCATCATCAAAACTTTTGCATTTAACAGAGATTCATTGTCACCGTTTTTGGTTTTACAGGGAGCATAATAAACCTTAGTAAAAGAGTCCGTAATTTAATGTCTAAATATTTTTATAGTCTTTTTATACATCTACATTAATTGTAAAAACCCCTTACTAATATCTTCAGAAATTAATTTTCCACAAAACGCCAACGAAATAAAATGAGGAAGAACCCTTCCACACTTTAAAATTTTGTTGTGTTTTCAATTGCTACCAGATTTTTCGTTATTACACAATTTTGGCACAAATGGTTTGAACAAGTTATTCAGGCAGGTTTTGAAATTCACTTCCGAGTTCACTTTGCATCAAAATTTTGGTGTTCTGTATACCAAGTTTTTTATGTCAAATGAATTATTTTTTTCGTTTTCAACATCTCTTTTATTCTGTAAATGAATCCGTAAAAATATCGGGATTCCGGAGCTGTGTAAGCCCGGGATTTCAGGACATGAAAAAGTGTCTGGGATCCCGGAATCTTACTTGCAAGTAAGAAAATCAGCTGATTACAAACAAATGTTTGCAAATAAACAAAAGAAAATATGGCCTTTTTGAGTTATTTATTGCAAATTCTTGTATTAATGCTAGTATACAACGAAAAAGTGTAAATGTATTAAGCACAACGTTAGTTGAGTTTATTTTTCGTTAATTTACTTTTAATCTCCAGGTTGTTATCTTTAGTGGGTGCTGACTATGGTTGCCGTATGACATTTTTCGTTTGTACTATAATTTTAATTTAAATATACCAAAATAGATTAAAATGCAGCATGCTGAGATGTTTTTAAAGCTACATTTGTAGCTATTTGTATCTATGAAATTTTTTTGGCTCAATGATGGGCGTTTGGAGGAGGTTCTTTTATTTTTGAATAAAATAAAGACTAGTAGATTTTCCTGTGTGTTTTTTTTTTTAATATTTTAAACAGAATTTTAATAAAAAGCAAACATTTTTTTTGCTAATTTTTACCTTCGTAAGTTACTTCATTCTGGGGTCCCACAGACGTGTACAAGAACTAGGTGGCTGTGTGAAAATTACGTTAGTATTCCTAAGTAGTGGTCAAACCCCAGGAAGGTTTTGCTTCCGCGCATCGCAATATTTTCTAATATTTTTTAAAGTCCCCCTTTTTGGAAAAAAATAACTATTATTTTGCATTACATTCTGTTCTCCTTAGAAAAATTTGGCGCTTAGTATATTAGTGGAAATTTTAACTATTTATAAGCCATTTTTCAAACAGTGGGCCAAAAAGGCCCGTTCTGGTGGGAGTTGATGGGTTAAACTTTTGGAAAAAAGTAGGCCAACCTTATTTTCAATATATAACCTGCAAAAAATCGTAAGAACTCCGTAATTTAACATAACGGTTGATAAGCTTATTGCAAAAATTTATTGATAGCGACATAAGTTACCCCAATAACTTAACCTTTAAATTTAAATAGTTGTTACGGATTTGTAGAGATGTATGTATATTAGGGTGCCCATCGAAAATCGTTTTTTTGTACATTAGTACTACATATTTTCAAATTGTGGAAATTATCGATGGTCAAAATTAATGAATCTTGAAAATCGTATTTTCTGACCTAAACCTCTAAATGGCCTTTAAAAAATCTATAAAAATTGGCAATAATATTTCTCATAAAAACGAATCAAATAAGGGGGTAGGGTCTTTAAATTAACAAAAAAAAAAGCATTTTCGATGGGAAACCTAATGTATATAATATATAGACTTTCTTCTGTTCGCCCATCCATCAGCAGCAGTCACCCAACATTTGAATTCAATGAATGCAAAATGAATAGAATTATAATCTGATGACATGATAAGATTAGAAGCCTCATGGCTCTTTGGAATCTACCTTATGGGCAGTAGCGCCGGCGTTTCCAGACGCGCCGGATTCTTTTTGAAGTTGACCACGCCGCCACCGCAAAGCCTGTCGGCGTAAACCTCTAGTACATATTTACTTATGTACACTTATATTACAATTCGCGGAAAGGCTGAAGCATTATTTTGTCGTAATTTGTTGCAAAAAACCGGGGGTAAAACCTCCCTTAGAACTGTGATGCATATTAGCATTGAATTAATTATTTGCGTATTCAGGCAAACTGAATTTTTTAATTAATATACTTTTGACGAATGTGTGCGACATATCTGTACAACAGCACTATGAAATTGTTCATACGGAAACTTAGAATACGAAGTAAGTCCCCTTTCAGACACGTCAAGTCTTGCTTTCAAGTATGCTCGTTCGTAGGCGAAGGAGGTGAGAAGAGAGGGGAAGAGTACAGATACCTCCGTACCGTCAATTCGTTTCAAGTTTTCTTGTCTCTTTTGATCTTTTCGTTGCTTCCCATTTAAAGAACCAAGGACTTGAATTCAATTAAAGTTGACGCGTGAAGAAAACACAAAAGAGAATGCGAAAAAAATTGCTTTCAAGACTTGACGTGTCTGAAAGGGGACTAATGCACAGAAGACACACTTTCGGTACAAACGAATTAATGCATACGAATGAAACGGAAATAGAGCACACATGTAAAGTTTCGGCCGCGTCTTATCAGTTGGACTTGGTTGCTTCCAAAATGTACTTATAGCACGGTTCTTTTCCCACTCAGAAGCAGTTCCATAAACATGAAGTCTTTAATTCGCTTTTATACAGGCGTGATACTCAGCAATAAAATTTAGCATGAAGTGGAAGTGGTTGTTGTTGGTTTCGGTGAGCTTTGTAGAGTTTTTTTATTCTCGTTCGCACTTACACTCCCAGTCGCTCGAATAGCACACCCTTTTCGTGCTCAGTATGTACAGTTTTGTTTTTTTGTTTAATATTCATTCAGCGCCTTATGATGAGTTTCATATTCTCCGAACCATGTATGTATGTATGTATGTATTTGCTATGGGCGGATGAAAAATCTTTAGGTGATTTTTTTTTGAGTGAAACTCAGGACCAGGCAGATTGATTTTTTTATAAAAATGTAGCTTATTCTACGTGTAAATGGCACTCGGGCGAAACTCACAATTAGGGTGATTAACTTAGTGCAAGTTTCAGCTGGCTATAAAATAAGATTGCTTTTTCACAATTTTTTTTGTTGACAGTGCTGGCTGGGCATTTTCTTCAACATAAAAATTTTGTCGAGCATACGTTGTATGGAAGAAAATGCTTGGCACTGACAAAAAAACAAATAAAAAAAATAGAAAATCAACGGTATTTTGTAGCCACTTGAAACTTCCACTAAAATTATACTAAAATTGGGCTACAAAACTAGATACCCAAAATTTTTCTAAAAATATTATTAACTTATACACCGCAGGTCATAAGGCTAGCACACCCCTTTGTTGACATGTTTTTTAAATTTGTAGAAAATTTAAATTTGTATAAAAAAATTGATGAATATTAAGAAAGCAAAAGGAAAACGGTTCATACTCAAGGATCAAAATGGTGGGCTATTCAAATAACTGGGAGTGTATTTTCCGAAGAACAAGCATTGGAGAATGCTGATTTCAGCAGTGAAGTTTTCACAGCCTACAGATTTTGCATTATGGTGAAAAAATAATGCGATCACTTTTCCACGCAAATATTTACTAGCTTTTCATACAGAAATTAAGTGTCGGCTTCTGTTTTGCGGTCTGCGTTCACACGGTTCTGTGCACGACACCTTACCTTACATGATTTCCATATGCGAAATTTGAGGCTCTAAATGTTGATGTTATCCACCATATATTTATTGAATAAGATTTTTACGACATATGCACCTACATATGTATGTATGTATGTATGTGCTAAAGAAATTTTGAAATATTATTTCGGGGAAGAATTATATTTTTACCCCACTGTGCAGGTCTCTCTTATCAGCTCTTGTCAGCTGTTCTAATGATATTTTCTTCATATATACATGGTACAATGATGCATACATATATACATACATACATACATATATATGTATGTATTTATTTATGTACAAATTGCATTTGCGTGAAACAAATCAATCGGTTGGTCTGTAAAAATGATTGGAACTTTGCTTTTATACCTGCTGGCATTTAAACCTCTGCAAAATAACAGCTACACTGAGGAAGAATCGTACTATGAACTGCCACGGTTTTGGACAAGTACAGGCTTTTGTCCAATGGGAGAAATTCGACGAGAAAGTTTGAAGGCTGTTTTTTTCTCCGAGGAGGTACAAATGAATCTGTTGCACATAACAGCACTACCCGCCGGAGCGATAACGCACATACGCATTCACTGGCTGCTAAAACTTGTTAAATTTATTCAGTACAGTACAGCCGGAGTGCCAATGTACGATTTCGCCGATTTAGATGCATTCATCTTAAATCTAGACGAGCTGGGTCTATTCCCAGTTGTTGAGTTTATGACAGACTTGGATGGTATTTTAGCGAGTAATCCGGATATTGAAGGTTCATTGTGGCAAGATTTCAGCTATCAAGTCACTAAACATTACCTGAGTACGTATAATTTTAAACTAGTAAACAAACTAACATATCGCCCATTTACTTAAAAAGACTTTGATAACGCAAAATCCGATATTTTTGAGCAAACGATGCAGAATTAATTACTTGTTATATCGCGCTTCTTCATATTGTAGACAAATTTCGTGATCAAATCTTGTAGGTTTCCGCGCAAGACGGCAATATGTATGTATGTATGTACACACATTTCTTGTTTCCACATTTTGGGAGGGAGTTGAAAACATTAAACATTTTGAGTTGTTACTGTTTTTTGTAAAATAGCGATATACGGTACGAGACCAATCCATTCTTTGCAAGGCACCATAATCGGCCTTTGTGCCCCAGAAGTAACGCGAACTTTCCAAAAGATGGTTTTCAATCGCTTCGTTTTATGAAAAATAAACTTTCTCATTAAAAATATATTTTGGCAATTTAGAATTTTTGTGAAATATTTTTTTGTACAAATACCTCCGGGGGGGGGGGATGTCAAAAGATACATACTTTTGTAGAAAATTAAACGCTGGTTTAACGGTTATTCAAACTCGAAAGTTAAATTTATGTCATTATTACAGTTGTATTCCTATTTAAGGTAAAATAATTAAAATTATCATTAAATATTGCAAAATGTTTTACAAAAGTCCTGGAAAATGTAATTCCCTGCTAGAAAAAGATACTAAAATCATTTTTAGTGAAAAAATTTAAAACGAACTTCCGAACATAACTCAATACAAAAGAAGAGATTTTAGTTAATTTTCCCCGAAATGGGGTTTTTTTATTACAATTAATTTGGAATACTTATTTTGCTTTACAATTTCAATTTTTAAATGACTTCTTTTCTGGATAGTTGAAGATAATTTTAATTATTTTGTTAGTTTTGTTAGTTTGAATTAGCATTAACCCAGTAGGTTTATCAAAAAATGATATGCGAAGTTTTTTGTAGAGCATCTAATTTCCTACAGAAATATGTATCGCACTTTTTAGTTCGATAATATATAGCCGAGAAATCAAATTCCAAAGATGAAAACACTTTTTTTTTCCAAATAATTTATATGGAAAATAGAAAACCACGATGCGCGACCTTTTAAACTTAATGTTAAGGGTTGCGCTTTTAACAGGCATCTTTTGACATCCCCCCAGTGGTCTTGAAGATTAGATTCCCAGTTTCTTAAAACCCAGGATTTTGAAAAAAAAATCCAACTTAAGAACTTAAGTTTTTATAAAGTTCTGTAACTACTCCGTAAAGACACACACACATATTGGGTAGGGCCTTTCTATATTAAGGTTACGATATGCATTAAATTTTGTCCTATAGATCTTCTGGGGGCAAAGAAACTTCTGCAATGGCGGTTTGAGACATGGAATGAGCCGGATGTTCGTAACTACAATCGCTTGAATTTTACGGTGGAAGGTAGTAGGCCACAATGTTATACCATTACAACACTAACGTGAATTAATCAAATAATTTCGTTATCAGGGTACCTCCAATACGTCATGGCGCTGCGAAATGGCCTTACAGCAGGTGGTCGTAGGAAAGTTAACTCGCTCCATTTTAAACTGCGGGGACCAGCTGGACTATTCAAATCAAATGGCGAACATCCATTATGCTGGTCATTGATTCAAACCTGCAATTTACAAATGAGTCATTGTCCAATAGAAGTTCTTACCTACCACCGAAAAGGACAAGGATTCGCTAAAGAAGTTATAGAAAGTTCGAGTCAACTGCTAAAAAACGTCTATGAAAAGTATACCAATTTTAGATCGATACCAGTGTCTAATGAGTGAGTACATGATACCGTACTTACATATGTATATACATATGTAAATAATAATAATAATAGATTACGTTAGTGTTTGGCCGAGCTTTCCTCCGACTTGTGGCGTGCGCCTTGATGTTGTCACACAAAGCGGAGGGCCGGCCCAACGGTTTTACGCCGACTCCGAACGGCGATTCTATTTTTATGAGAAGCGGTTTTTCATGGCAGAAATACACTCGGAGGTTCGCCATTGCCTGCCGAGGGACGACCGCTGTTATGAAAAAACGTTTTTTCTAAATTTTTGCGATGTTGCTTTGACCAGGGCTTGAACCCAGGTGCTGCGCTGTGGAAGCGTGCACTGCTTACCACTACACCACAGCGGCCGACATACAATTACATACATACATACAGTCAGCGTCAAAAATATGAGTGCCCTCACGTTCCTTTATTTATATTTTCCATACCAAATTTTTCTTATCTATATATGTATAGTCGTTACCATGTCAAATTATCGAATGTGAAAATGGGTGCTTTTCAGGAGAGCAAAGAAACTGTTGTTTTCATTAGGAAAGAGTGTGGGATTCGGCACTATGTTAAAGCGCGTATCACCCTAAATGCATGCGCAAGGTATCGTAATTGAAAAAGCATTTTCGCACATTCGATAGTTTGACATGGTGGCAGAGTGTCCAGATTTGGCGATTATTTTTGGATAATTGCGCGTAAAAATTTAGGAAATCGCCATTGACGATTTTTCCCTTCAAATAAATTTTTTTCCAATTATAAAAATATTCAAAACTTAATTTTTCACGATAATTTTACAGAAGAGGCTGATGAACTGCGTGATAAACTTGACTTAAGAAGCATATTAAAAGACTATCACAAATGTTTAATCACCCTAATAGAAGAAATTTTGAAATGATTACCTAGTCAATCAATTACTTTTAAAAAAGCTTTGATTTTGTCACCAGAAAAGGGTGTGAATCACAAGAGGGCGAGTTTCAGGGCCCTGCCATTTCACTATTTGACTTTGAAGGAAAAAAGAGCAGCGGAAACTGAATATTTTAATCTTTTAACTTTCACATGGAATAACTTTTCTCAGAACCATTCCATCCGACTCTGAAGAATTTTGAATACTTGCTTACGGAGTAAAAACCGCAACAGGCAATAAAATGTTTGGAAATATAAATAAATTGATATTATTATCCTTGCGGCACTCACATGCTCTGTTGAGCGCGTTTTTTCCGTAATGAATTCAACAAAAACTAAGATTCGAAATAGGATGAGGTTGGAAAGCCTTAATTCAATAGTTCGAATAAAGTGCCATATGAAGGCTAATAGTTTCTGCTGCAAAACGTTTCCAATATCAAACAGTATGTTATCAAGGTTGAATAGCTCAATATATGACAACAACAGAAATGTAAATCATTCAGACGCTATAGGTGATTTTGAAGAAATTGAGGAAATAGCTGATCTCGCCTTATTATAGATTTTTATTTAATTTTTAGCGCCAGTCCTATTGCAAAATGTGTTGAAACAAATATTTTTAAAAAGTATGCGTATTTTTAACGAAAATTGTTTCTAGATCACTATTATATAAGTGATTTGTGTTATTAATTATTACCCTCTGAAGGTATTATATTCGTTTTTGGTTTTAAAAACTATATTATAACATTTTTAAAATAAAAGATTTGGCGAAAAATTAAGAATGCTGAGACGTCAATATTTCGCAATTTCATACGAGTTTTCTGTATATTGTATGTCACTAAACTACCAAACGGCTGGACCGATTTCGTTCCTATTTGGAACATATGTCAGCACCCTGAAGGGAAATATTCCGACTAAAATTTAATCGCTAGGTGGCGCTGGATATTCCTAAAAACTGCATTTAATTGCAGATTTGGTTCATATTTAGAACATTTGTTAGCCAATTGAAAAGGAATATTTGAACTAAAAAATTACACGATAGGAGGCGCTGGGGTCGGGATATTCCTGACGTTCTTTTACAGTGGCAGAATGATGGATATATATACATACATATACATACGTCACAATAAAATGGTGAAACCCCTTTTTTGAGCGCACCAATACATCTCTCAAACCAACTACGCTGCTGAACTGAAACTTGGCACGTATGCATAAATTGTAAATACGCTACTTATGGCGAAAATTGGCAGATATTGGAAATGGGGGCGTGGCACCTCCCATACAAGCTTTACTTTTCATATCGTCTATCTCTGCAACCGCCTTATGCTAACGTCCTAAATTTGAAACAGCCACATATGTTATCAATACCTTAGTTTCAGCGAAAAGTGGCAGGTATTGGGAAAGCGGGCGCGGTACCTCGCATACAAACTGAACTTTTCAGAACACTTATCCCTGGAATTGCTTAAGCTAATACGTTATCATAACGTACCGTTATCAATACCGTACTTACGAGGGAAAGTGGCAGGTATTGTAAAAGGGCGTGGCACCCCCCATACAAAATTAAGTTTTCATATCGCTTATCTCTGGAACCGCTTATGCTAACGGCCTGAAATTTGCCACAGCTACATATGTTGTCAATAACGTACTTACCCAGCCAGCAAAGAAACGTAAATTTTGCCGACAGTGCAGTTTTGTTCAATTTTCCGTATCCGAAACGCATACAAAAAACTCCTACAGTTATCATCAATTTTCATATCCGGAAAACGTGCGCAGTTTTGTAGCCCATTAAATTTTTTTTTAAATAAAGTGCAAGTTTGATATATGTAGCTAGGACTTTTTTTTTTTAATTGTTTTCCATACGAAGTGTTAGGATAGGTAAGCTGGCTAGCCACTGCGCGACTTCGCAGAGGGCATTACGGTCCATAGCGTTACTATATAAACGACGACCCTATTGTACAGTTAATCACTGAGCGCCAGGAGCAAAGTTGTACCCTACCTTGGCAGTGGCTTCCAAGTTAGGCAGGAAGCCTGCTCCCTGGAGACTGAATCGTAGTCTGCTAAGGGCAGGACACTCACGTAGTATATGCTCCACTGTCTCCTCTTTCGTTCTGCATCTACACATTTTATCATTTGTCAGAGCCAGTTTAAAGGCGTGGGATGCCAACAGGCAATGTCCCTTTAGGACACACATCAGTAGCCTAGCATCCTCCCTCTTGAGAGATAGGAGAAGCTTCGTTTGCTTTATGTCATACGCTCCGCAAATAATCCTAGACACCTTGCAGCCTTGCATTTTGGTCCACGCCTTCTGCGCCCTCCGGATCATGGACATGTCGAGCTCCCGTTTAATCGTTTGGAGGAAAATAGGCACCTCTTCTAACAGCATAGTTTCCGACAGCGCGCCTTCTTTGGTAAGCCTGTGGGTCGTTGCCCACAACGCCGGTGTGCTCCGGAACCCAGTACAAATGTATCTCAGTACCAGTATGTACCAAATCCAGAGCTGCCTCGCACTTCGCCACACTTCTGGAGACGAGTGCCGAAGGGTGTTCGATGATTTATTTATGTGCAGAAAATAAGCAATACCTTCAACAAAAAAAAAAATTACAAAAATCAACGGTAAGTTCTGGCTACTTCAAACTTGCGCTTTATTTTATTAAAATTGAGTGGGCTACAAGACATAGTTTGAAACTTGGATTTAGTCGGTCTTTGTTAAAGAATAAACTATATTTTTATAAAAAATAACTAAAATTAAATAAGAAAAAGATAAGTTGTCAAAACTTGACAACGGGGTATATATCCAAAGAAATTGCAATTAACTTTTCTCAGATTTCAAGAAATGTAAATTTAACTATTAAGGCATTGTTGGCCCAATGTAGGCTTGCTTTGCTTGCTTCGCTTTGAAATTTGTCAAACAGTTTTTGAACTCTACTAAAATGTATGAAAGTTGGCCAAATGGCAGCTTGACTTCACTTGCTTGAAGCGCTTCAAAGTTTCAAATAGCCGAAATCTCTATTTGACAACGCTTTGCAGGCTTTTGACAATGAGATATGTTTTCGTGATAAATGCATTCAAGCAAATTGCTAAAGGCTTTTTTAAACAAAATGTTGTTTAATTAAAATGCTGCAAGGATGTACATATGTATATACATACAGTGACGAACAAAAGTATTGGCACAGTGAATTTTTCGCTATATATGCAAAGGTTTTTATTATAACTAGTGTTCGCCCAGCGGTTGAAATTCAACCGATAAAATTAAGGATAGTTTATGTAAGTTGAATGAGCTAAAATAACATTAGTTGGAATGGGTTAAGTGGAGGGGAGTTTAGCTTAGTACTTGGTATAACATAACATAACCATNGCTTTGCAGGCTTTTGACAATGAGATATGTTTTCGTGATAAATGCATTCAAGCAAATTGCTAAAGGCTTTTTTAAACAAAATGTTGTTTAATTAAAATGCTGCAAGGATGTACATATGTATATACATACAGTGACGAACAAAAGTATTGGCACAGTGAATTTTTCGCTATATATGCAAAGGTTTTTATTATAACTAGTGTTCGCCCAGCGGTTGAAATTCAACCGATAAAA
>NW_016157790.1:0-4990 GCF_001687245.7 Rhagoletis zephyria | reverse complement strand
ATTATCGAAGATAAATTAGAATAAATAACTTTGCCTATATTGCGAAAAAATCACTGTGCCAATACTTCTGTTCGGCACTGTATGTACTTGTAAATAAATGTCTTAATTTAAAAAAGTGTTGCCGAAAACTGTAAGTAATTCAATGTTAAATAAAAGTGATTCATCTCTTTCCATATTTGTATTAAACGTATGTACATATATGCTATACAAGCCGGGCAATAAGCAATAATAACTACTCATCAATAGTTTCGTGAAAAAGCGCCTTTATGAGTTAAGAGTTTTTTATATGTAAATGAGCTAGTATAATTATTTCATTATTATCTTTTCCTTGAAATAAAAAAAAAATTCACATTAATTTCAAAATAAATCTGAAGAGATCCGGAGCTAAGACGATGTTCCTATTATTTTTTATTATTAATTAATTTTATTATTAATTCATGTCGTATTTTGAGGGAAATTCTTAGGGCCGGTTACTCAATGTCTGGTTAACACTAATCTCCGGTAAAACATCGTTATCGACGTTACAGACTCCCTGTTGTATGCATGGAGCCAAACACGTCGATAATGATGTTTGAACGGAGATTAGTGTTAACCACATATTGAGTAAACGGCCCTTAGGGCCGGATGTTAATGGAACAGACTTTGGTTTCGCACCCACACAGCTGATTGCTTTGACAGCGTTCCAAGCTACATTTGGCCAAACAAGCTTTTAAAGTAAATTAAAGCAAAATGAAGTCACTAAGGCCAGCAAAGCAAGCCTACATTGGGCCAGCACCTTTATTAGGCTTTGACTCAGCTCGCAATTATTCAAAACGAATGCATAAAAAAAATTTAAATACGCTTTGAAATTCAGAAGGGTATTGACTCACATTTGTTTTCAACTTTTTATTTCTCTCATCGGCAGATTTTGTTTATTTTTAAATACGGTTTCATCGAGTGCCGCTATAAAGACAAACTCAAAAGAAATTTGTATTAACAGCACAAAATTTTTCATCAGAAATTATGGTCAAGTGCTAAAGGTCGGATTTCTTGTCAACTAGTGTAATTTTTTTATGAATTTCCAGTGAAGCGGACCCCATCGCAGGTTGGTCTACACCCCAGAGCTATCACGAGGACGTTAGATATGCCGCAAAGCTTGTATACATTACGTTTTTGCACTGGCACGTTAAAATATCGAATGATGTATTCAAAAACCTGGAATCAATCAGCCACGATAATGCCTTCATTAGTTATCATCCATATGAATTCGCACAGCGAACTCTTCTGGCACATTTCCGTATGAACAACTCACAACCAGCTCACTCGCAGTTCATACAAAAGCCCGTATACGCCGCATTGGGAATGTTATCAAAGTTGGCAACGCTTGCAGCTGATGTAGAAACAATTACATTAAATAATTCCAATAATGAGCTATGGCTTTTGAAAACATGTTCAATCGAAAACACACCTCTCTACTTGAGTTGGTTGCTTCTGCCCCAGGAGAATACTACGACCTTAGGAAACTTCACCCTTCGTCGTCAGTTACCTTTCACGCTATGTGCCAAGGAGAATTTTGCTTATATAATCGAGATACTAGAGCAAGGCCACACCGATCCGGCCCATATTTGGCGAGCAAAAGCAAACGCAACACCATTCCCGAACAAAACGCAACGTGCAGAAATGCGCTACGCCCAAACTCCTCGCTTGCAGGCAACCGGGCTTCTATCGAGAGCCGAGTTCGAACTGAATATTGGCCATTTTCAGCTCCCTTGGATTTTGTTATTTCGGGTTTGCTCCTATTTGTCCCCTGTTTTGAAGGCACCTCGGCCACCAGTGATTACTAAAATTGCAGAGGGAGAAATATTTATTTTTTGGCACGAAGCGGACACTGTGCAATGTCTCAAAACGTATGAGGTTTGGTTGAAAGTAAATGCGACTGCCGAATGGAATATTATTAGTAAGGACTGGCACTTACCATTTCCGTCTTTTCAATTCGCGCCTCCGCATTCCTCTGTTAATGGTAATTTTCAAAACATACATATACATATACATATACATATAATGTGTACATATGCACATGCTTAAGCTGATAAGTAGCCGTGAGAGCTGGAATGGCCCAAAATATATATATATATTTTTTTTGTACTTATCTACTTAAAATAGTCTCAAATGGGATAAATTGTAAGATAAAAGTCGCTTATTCCTTAAGGTGAAGCTTCATAGCAGGTTTTTCAGGCGTTGCGGCTTTCGAATTCGTTCAGGGCTTTTCAAGCGAGTAACTCCGTAACAAACTTTTTGCGCATGACATTTCTTCAAACCTTTGTCATTTCACAGTAAATGGGGAGAATGGAGTAAGAATGAGTTTTTCGACAAATGAGGTATCAACTTAAAAATAGGTGCAATCCCGTATTCCTCGGACTCGGACTAGTAAAACTGTCAAAAAATTAAAATTCGCTCCGAGCGAGAGAGTAACATTGAAAAGTACGGGATCGCTTTTTAGTAAAAAAATTGTAGCTTCTGTCAACTTCAACATAACCTCCAAATTTTGGTTGTAAATTTTTGCTTATTTTGTATGTAAACACACTGAGCTCCCACATGTAAATAACCAAAAATACTCTCAAATTCATTAGAATCCACTTAAACAAGTAATTAAATACTTTTCAACATGAATTAGCAGAGTGCACTTTTCTTTTGTTTACAATTTGGTTGCCNAACCTCCAAATTTTGGTTGTAAATTTTTGCTTATTTTGTATGTAAACACACTGAGCTCCCACATGTAAATAACCAAAAATACTCTCAAATTCATTAGAATCCACTTAAACAAGTAATTAAATACTTTTCAACATGAATTAGCAGAGTGCACTTTTCTTTTGTTTACAATTTGGTTGCCAAACACACTACAGCTGATCGTTTGACACATTTACCAGAATTTACCAGCAAAAAATTCTCGGACTAAAACTGGTAACTTCTGACAGAGAGAGAACCGTATTTACTCTCTTTTTTGTCCTCTCAATAGTCAGAGAACCGAGTACGGGATCGATTTCCAGTAAAATCTGACTGATTCTGACTATTTCTGACTAGTCCGGACTCGTACGGGATCGCAACTAATGCTAGTTCGATAGAAGTGATACTTCTTTTACCATTTCATTTTAATTTATTCAGTACTTTTGTTCCCCTTTTGTTCCTATTAATGTTCAAACAATAAATGATTTTTCCTTGCATTTTATTGCCCAAAATTTTGTGTAAAATTCCTTTAAAATATGGTAAGTGTTATCGATTACACCATTGCGATAATCATATTCACCAATACTAATGTTCGAATGAGTAACTGTCAGACGACGCCTGAAAAGCCTGAAACAAGTTCGAAATTTGGCATCTTTCAGGCTTTGGTTATGGAGCAGCTTATATACAATTGCACTAAATTATATTTCAACGCCTTTCAGCTTTAAAGCTACATGGCGTACCATCAAATTAAGGAATACCCGATCTTTATTTTCAAATGTACCACATTTGAAACTATTTTAAGAAAGCCACTTCTGCTCTCATAGCCTCATGTTATCATCATGTCGGTTCTCATTACAGGTTTCTATAGGGTCCGAGGCATAGACTTCTTCAACAGGAGGAGCAAGTTTTCCAACATAGTGGAATATATTGAAATTTAGAATGACAAATTTGCTGAGTGGCATGGTTCAAATTCCCGTGAACTCAAAGAAGTTCGATTTTCAAATATCAGCTACTTATACCACCCACAGTTGTATATACTTAATTGTTTTTTTACCATACAAAATTTTCATAAAAATGACCTCAAATTCGGATAGAAAATAGAAATAACCAAAGCTTCTAACGATTCAACTGGGATGCTATAAAAATAGCGTCCACAGTTACATATACATATGTATAGTAGAAAATCCGAATAAAGACTTTATGCTTTCAATTAGTATATATGTAATTTGTTCATTAAACAAACGAGTGCAAAATTTAAAAAAATAATAATTTTTGAATAATTAAATTAAAATATCCTGGCTAGGATTTTTCAGCCAACCCACTCGCGAACATTAGGCAGATGGGTGAAGGTCCTGCCTTACTCGGATCTTAGACTAGCACATACTTATATGCTAAAAAAGCTTAAAAGAAAAAATTTAAGTTAGATTCCATAAAAAAATATTTTGTCAAAAATGTTTGCTACATTTCTTTATGCCAAGGATGCAATGTAACGTTAATTTTAATATTTACCGAAAAAAAAACAATGGGTTTTGTTGAAACGAATCAACTTTTTATCGTTTAGGTAATTATCAAACTAATTCTATTTTGGGGTTTTAACGAAAAGAAATCCAATCGTTAACGCTGAAGCTGTAACATGCATTTAGGCGCTAGGTGTTAACAGTGAGTTGGAAATGGTTTATAACTAGACTGCGGATGCAGAAAACGAAGCCTAAAAATATGTACCACATAACTATGAACGAAATTTATACAGTATTCTTATAGTTTAGTCGTACATATTTTTTTGGCTTGCTTTCCTGCATAAACATCCGCAGTCATTTATAGGTGACAGCTTTTCCTTGATTTATTTTGTTTTGAGGTTAACAACTGAATTTTGTTTCGTTAATTTAACACTGAAACGCAACGAAATGATATCGTTTCGTTTGTTGAGCAACCCTGGTTTATATCTTATTTGGAACCCCAGAATAAAAAGAATGCAATTGGAGTATGTACATATATGTAATATAGCATATTATCCGGAGCGTTCAAACTAATAAGTACATAAAGAAGTTTGTTCCAAACTTTCAAAATGAATCAATAAATGTAGCCATTAATGAAACCTGTGTCGTTTTCGGCTTCTTGAAATTGTCGCACATTGTAATTAATTATTATAAATAAAATTTGTTTCTTAACATTGAGTAGCTTTTTATTATTTTAAATAAAAGTTCGTACAATAAAAACTGGCGGTAATTAATATAAATTCATACACACAATACATAGTTGAAGCTATTTTCATTACAACTAATTAAAT
>NW_016157789.1:197950-204904 GCF_001687245.7 Rhagoletis zephyria | reverse complement strand
TTTTAAATGGTTAATAATATTAGCCCTCCCCCTCCGGATTGTTAATACGAGAACCGAAACGCGTCGATTGGTACCCCTCCTGACATTTCCGGACCTTTTTTTAGCGGTTGTTACCCTATACTAGAGAATTACCATTTTTTTTATTTATCACTTCTACTTTATGCTATCGTTTCTGCTAAATTGAAATATGTTTAATTTCTATGACTTTATGATAGGGATGCAAGTAAAAAAAAAACACATCGATGTTTTTTCCATTTGATGCATCGAAATATAGCATCGATTCATATCGATATATCGTATGAAAACATCGATATTTTCGATGCATCGAATGAAAATATTAAAAGTTTCTTTCAATTAAAAATATACAAATCCCAGTTTTTTCTTTGCTCTTTTGGGAAGCTTTCGGAAGGTACTGAAGTAGCGACAATAAGCGTAGTAAAATAATATATATATAATAATATAATATAAATTATGCTAGTTACCAATGAGATTCTATTTCGGTACTCTCATGATAAAAACATTACAAGGTAAATTCATTCTCTCAATTCGTCGGCCATGATTTTTTTTCTGACGTTTGCCAGCATTTTAAAATCATATAAAATTTAAATTAAAAAATCATACAAAATAATTTTAATAGGTGCAGTGTACATTACACACAAAAGTCGATGCATCGAAAAAATACATCGATATATCGGAAAGTCCAAAATACCGGTTTTATTCGGTGCATCGAATAGCAAACATCGATGTTTCCGATGCATAGATATTTTTTCTGCATCCCTACGTTATGAATTAATTTATGCTGAAGTAAATAAGAAATTCACTATGCAGGTATAGTTAACATGGTTTTGTGATTATCTGGTCACACTGCTATTGACGATGCAGATGCTGCTAATTTATTAGCAGAATTATTACTCTGCTGTGCTGTTACTAATCGACGATGCTGTTAGTAATCGTACGATGCTGTTAGTAGTCGTACGATGCGACGATGCGGCGATGCCGAGTAACTTCGCTACTTTGGCACCGTGGTAATCGTCAGAAGTATTAGTTAATAACGTACTCGTACGATACTAACATAATCGTGCAGGCCATTGCAATATACCCATGAAGACGGTCATCTCCTCGATCTTGTTCTGAAGTCCGTTACAGTTAAAGTGAAGGAGCCTCATGTGGTTCGGGGGACGTGTTGTTATGCGGGGTGTGAGGGATGTGTGTGGCCTTGCCGCCATTGGCTGTGTACGATGCTGTGTAGGTTGCCGCCCTGTGGTGGTAGTGGCTGGCGTCGCAATTGGGGTCCTCGTCCAATCTCGCATGGTGCGCAGACCTGAACATGCCCTAAGTGGCACCAGCCAAGGCAGGTGTTGCGGAATATCGTGGTCTGACATACCGTGCAAATTGTAGGAGGAACCAGGAGTTGTTGGCGGCGGCGTGTGGTGGTGCGGTTGTTTGTTATGTGGTCTGTCGTGGTTGTGTTGTGCTCAATTGTGTTGTTGTGTTGTGGTGCTGTGTTGTTTGTGTTGAGCTGCTCAGGTGGACTGGGCTAAGCCGTGGAGGCTGCTGTGTTTGATCAGTAGGGGGCCACAAATGATGTGGTCCACTGCCGGTGGGTCCGTAGTCCTGAGCAGACTCCACCTGTCGCAAGCATTGGACTTGACTGAGGTGGAGTTGTGGTGTAGTCGTCTCTGGCATACGCGGCAGTTGTAGGTTTCTGGCCCTGGGTTTGACTCGATGCCAGCCCTGAGCAGAATAATGCTTAGCAAATGTAGCCTTACGGACGAACAACTTCTGAGATACTTCGCCGACCTAAACATGGTTAGATCGCCGAAGCAACAGCCCTTGGTCGGGTAAACCCGAGTCATTCCGGTACGTAGAACCGGCTGCCGTGGGAATGAGAGTAGAGGTGTCAAACGATGTGGTGACAGTATTAAATCTATCAAATACGAACCAAAGAAGCGAGCGAAAAGTTCACACGATTCTTGTGTTGTGGAAGCGACGGAGTCCCTAAGGGCCAGGGTTTCGGGATGCGTTTTGAGTTAAAAAATAACCAAAATGATTTAGGGTTTACTTTAATATTAGTCTCTAGCGAATTAATGTATTTGTCGTGGACAAATTTTGATAAGCGTTCAAATTCTTTTCTACGCCGGACAAACATTTTTTTGTCATCGATAGAACCAGTTTCTCTAAATTTTTTATGCGCATTATTCCGCTGATTTTTCAGTGTACCACGGAAGATTAAAAGATCTCTTCTTTTTATAGGTTGCAACGTATAAATTAAGGCCTTCTTCTACCACTCTCTTAAACCTTACATACATGCTTGATAAGGGCCACAAAGTTTGCTTTAGCATAATTAAAGATGTATTCGGGTTCGCTATGATAATTTTCGTACATGTAAAATGAAAATTGGATTGCAATTGCTTTATGATGAACCGATCCACAGGTTAGAGGTACATCATGTCTATAAATATTAAAGGAAATGTCATCTATATATATAAATTTGAATGTCTGTTTGTTTATTACCTTATAACTATAGAATCGCGACACGGAATCGCACGAAACTTTGCACACTTATTTGTTTTTATCCCGGGAAGGTTATAGGCATAGAGAAAAATCGGCAGTACTGTAAAAGGGGGCGTGGCACCTCCCATACTAACTAAAATTTTCATGTTGAATATCTCTTAAAATATTTGTGGTAGAGTACTGGAACTAGGTGTCGAGATAAATGAAATAAATTCCATACTCATGGGAAAAATGGGCGGAATTGGAAAAGGGGGGGTGGCATCTCCCGTAGGCGTGATATATTTAATCAGCTTTAACTTCGGAACCGTAAGTCACATGAACTTGAAATTTGGTATGCAGACATATCTATGGTAGGTGCTTTTAGTAAGGTATATATATAAATGAGCCTGTTAAAGGGGGCGTGGCACATCTCAAAGGCGTGTCACATAAACGTGAAACTTGGTATGCAGACATATCTATGGTACATAGGTGCTTATAGTAGGGTATACATAAATGAGTTTGTAAAAGGGGGCGTGGCACACTCATCATAACTTCGGAACGATTAGTCACACTTGAACTTGAAATTTGGTATGCAGGCATACCTACTACAAGAGCATGCAATTTCTGGCTTATGCCGATGACATCGATATCATCGGTATCAAAAACCGCGAAGTCTGTTCTGCCTTTTCCAAGTTGGATAAAGAAGCAAAGCGAATGGGTCTGGTGGTAAACGAGGACAAGACGAAGTATCTCCTGTCATCAAACAAACAGTCAGCATATTCGCCTTTTGGCACCCACGTCACTATTGACAGTTACAATTTCGAGAAAGTAGAGAATTTCGTTTACTTGAGAACCAACACCAACACCGATAATAATGTCAGCATGGAAATCCCACTCACTCAGTCATAATGCCTGTGCTGGTATATGGCGCAGAAGCATGGACAATGACAACATCCGATGAGGCGGCTCTTGGAGTGCTCGAGAGAAAGATTTTGCGGAAGATTTACGGGCCTTTACGCGTTGGCGACGGCGAGTACCGCAGACGATGAGCTGTATTAGCTTTACAACGACATGGACATAACGCAGCGAATTAAAATACAGCAGCTCCGCTGGCTTGGCCATGTCGTTCGAATGGACACCGACGCTCCAGCTCTGAAAGTATTCAACTCGGAACCCGCTGGTGGTAGCAGAGGAAGCGATGGAAAGATCAGGTGGAGAAGGACTTGGCCTCACTTGGCGTTTCCGATTGGCCTTAGTTGGCACAGAAGAGAAACGACTGGCGTGCTTTGCTGAACTCGGCCAAAATCGCTTAGGCGGTTAGAGCGCCAAATAATAAGAAGAAGACATACCTATGGTAGGTGCTTATTGTAAGGTATATATATATAAATGCGTCTGTAAAAGGGGGCGTGGCACATCCCAAAGGCGTGGAATTTTTAATCAGCTTTAACTTCTGAAAAGTCACATAAACTTTTGGTATGCAGACATATATATGGTACATAGGTGCTTATAGTAAGGTATGTTTATATAAATGAGTTTGTAAAAGGGGGCGTAGCGCATAACACCGGCGTTGAATTTTGTATCAGCCATAACTTCGGAACCACAATTTACATGGCCCCTTTAATTCTTTCTGATATGCCTTTCGAATTTGCAGGACTCAGTTTCCAGTTTGCTTAGCTGTTGCAATGACAATAACCAAGAATGCCTTAAAGTAAAACCCGAAACTTTATCGAAAATAAAAAATAAAAAATATGATAATTGTATTGGAAAATGCATTTATGTTAATAGATACTTTGAAGTATTAAAAAAAATGCTGCGAAATCATATTAGAGTTATTATTCGTAAGAAATTAGATAGTATTTCTTGTATTATATAATTTATTGGTGACATTTTAACCTAAATAAAAACACCTGCAGTGCCAAAAAATTATTATTGCATTTAATTCCATAACACCCAAGCTATACAGCTGCCTGCTATCGCGGCTATAGTAAAATTAGAGCAGAAAGAGAGTATAACATCTTTACATAAAGTATTTTTCATATCTGTATAAAGACGTGGGGTGAAACTCGCGGGTATAAGCTAGTTATTTATATCGCCCACATTAACAGCGACACAGATTTGCTGTTGTTGTTGTTGTAGCGGCTACTAAGCTCCGCTCGGGTTCATCCGTCAACGTTGTCCGTTTCAGCTAAGGGGATGCCCAGAAAGTGTGCGACTTCAACAGGGTCTATCCATAAGGACAGGGGCGTCAGCTGGGTGCGGTGAAGAGGTGCCGAGAGACATGTGGCGGCTCTCCGCATGCCGGGCATTGGTTGGGCGCACCCTCAATAATTCTGGTCAGGTATGAGTTTAGCCTCCTCCAATAGCCAGAGCTAAGTTGGGCTATTGTGGTGCGGGTCTCCCGAGGCAGACAAAGTTCTGTCCCGTCCACGTCAGGTGGTTGTGTGCCTAGAACGGCATTTACAGGGCGAGAATCTACATAACTTCATAGCTTGGGACTGATTCCCTGTGAATGCCGCTCAGGGCCTGTCGATAAGCTGACGGGTCCAGAGGTTGTTTAATGAACCTCTGGGCTTCGTTCGTCAGTTCGTAGAGATGCCTCTTGACGTGCCTTGGCGAGGGCTCTTCTGCAAGCAGCTGTTTGTAAGGATGACCACGTCTGTGGATCCCCACAAGGAACTGCTTGCAGAGCATTGTCTTATGCTCTTTGAATGGGAGCATCTCCGGTAGTGCAGTATTCTGGCAGGTCTGCAGCTGCATCCACTGCGTCCTGCTAGTCCCAGGCGACCACACGGGCGCTGCATAGTTTAGAACCGGCCGGCCAATTGCCTTGTATGTTGCCAACAACGTTTCTTTATATTTGCCCCAAGCGCTGTTGGCCAGCGACTTGAGGACATTGTTGCGGCTCTGTACTTTGTTGACAATTGCGGTTATATGCACCGAGAAGGAGGGAAAACTGTCGAAGGTAACTCCGAGGATTTTGGGGCTACTCACCGTCGGTATTTTTACGCCATCAACACGAATTCCCAGTTTCAGTCTGACTTTCGTCCAGGTGGTGAATAGGGTTGCAGAGGATTTCGCAGGGGATAGGGCAAGGCTCCTTTCAGTGAAGAAGCGAGAAAGATCGGCGAGATAACCGTTTACTTTCGAGCACAAGTCATAAATTCCATTCTCAGACGCCATAATCGAACAATCGTCAGCATAGGGACCTTTGAGATGTAATAATTAAACAGTAGTGGGGACAGGACACCACCCTGTGGTATCCCCTGTTTAATTTTTCTTAACTTGCTGGTTTTGCCCTAAAAATTACTGACGAGTGTCGACCACCGTTTGAGTCTCTGTGGGGGTGGGGAGGCCTCTATGTCTTTTAGCAGCGTTGAATGACTGACAGTGTCGAACGCCTTGAACAGGTCCAACGATACTAGAATAGTTCTCTCACAGGGACAGTTACGGTTAAGGCCAGGTGTTATCTGAGTTCTTATGGCGTTAAGTGCTGTTGTTGTGCTGTGCACTTTACGGAATCCATGCTGATGCTTCGCTTGGGTCAGGTGGTTCGTGAAATACGGTAGTAGCAAGGCCACTAGTGTCTTCGCTATCGGGGAAAGGCCAGTAATCGGACGATAAGACTTTCCTTTGTTGGCTGGTTTCCCCGGTTTGAGCAGTGGGACCACTCCCCATCTTCCAGATGTCTGGAATAACGAGAGTAGCCATTGACAAATTGAGGACCTCCGTTAGGTACGCTACTCCCGCAGGACCCAAATTTTCAACATCAACATGCATATTCCGGCGGGTCCAATGGCTTTGGTGGCTTTCGCCTTCCCGATGGCTACCCTTACCTCACCGCTGGTGAAAACAAGAGCGCACTAGGTTTTGGCAGTTTGTGCAGCCTACTAGCCACTCGACCTTCGGCTTTATCCACCGGAGGATGCAGAATGAACTGCCGGCTAAAAGAGCTCTTGCATCGCTCCGGGTCCGACGAGGTGTGGTCACCAAAGTCTATTTCAACTCTGTCGTCGCGCTTCGCCGGGTTGGACAATGACCTCACGGTTGACCAAAGATTACTCACACCAGAGGCGAAGTTGCAGGTCTTCAGATGCTCTTCCCATTTCTTCCGCTTATGTACGTTCACAAGTTGCCGAATCTCCGAATTAAAATACCTGATACGTGGATTTGCGGGATCGGCCTGACGAAGGTTGTCACGCTCATCGGCTAGAACAGCCGCTTCAGCAGGAAAGTTCGGACGCGGATCCGTAATAGATCCTGCTGGGATGAAACGAGCTGCAGCCGTCTTCATGTGTCGGCATGGTATATTGATAGCTGCGGTCCAGGAGACGAAGTTGCACAGCAATTCAACTTTATTGAATTGCGCCGGGTACAACGTGCACCGTCGAGATCGCGAGCGAGATAATGGTGGTGGCTTAGCGTTCATCACGCACCACACCGTGCAGTATCGTCTTATCGAAG
>NW_016157789.1:172308-194329 GCF_001687245.7 Rhagoletis zephyria | reverse complement strand
TGTTGTGTGTCTACAAATAATTAGTGAGTAAGGTCAGTAATGTAAACACACATGTGACTGCAATATTATGCAAGCAAAGCGTTAGCGGCCACTTGCTTTGAAGAAACGATCAAATTGCAGCTTGCACATGTGGGTCACTTTTTGTGAAGACATTTGTAATGTTGTAAGCGTTAGCGGCCACTTGCTTTGTCGAAACGATCATATTGCAGCTTGCACATGTGGGTCACTTTTGTGAAGACATTTGTAGTGTTGTATTTTCTCAAGACGATGAACTCTGTAGAGCAACTGTGAAACGATTGGTTTCACAATTGATATTTCTCAATAGATGAGAAGTCAATATAAATTGAATTAGAGTAAAAGAAAAGCAATGAGACATTACTACAAGAACATTTAGAAAATACAAGACTACAAAATAAAATAAATTATGATTGGTCACAATATGAAAATGTTGGAAAGTAACTGAAAAGTGGGAGTGTCTTAGATTTAAGGAGAAATGTAAAATTTACTATAAAAGCAGTGTTTGTGCACTGAAATAAACAGACTTGTTTTGAATCAAGAATCGGCAGCATTGCCTCGTTTTGTTCTAACTTGTCTCACCAATAAAAATAGGCCTTGAGGCCATCACCCTTTTAGCGTGGCTCGCTTAAAGCCAAAAATTGAACAAAAATACCAAAAGGTGAAATGAATCAAACACCAAACATAACACCACCTTTGTGTGCCTTGGGAGACCAATTGTGATGCGTGGTGTTAGGGAGTTGTGTTGACTTCCGGCTCCCTGCTGTATGTGCTGCAAACGGGGGTGCTGCCTTGTGGTGGTGGTTGGCGGCATCGCGGGGGGAGGTATGCGACTGGGCAGCACAGCAGGGGCCCACATAGTCACTCGTCTAATCACGCGTGTTCCGAAGTCCTGAGCATGCTCTAAAGTGGCACCAGTCAAGGCACGAGTTGCACTTGACTGATGTCACGTCACGGTATATTCTGGACTGACAAACCAAGTAGATTGTCGGAGGAACTAGGAGTTGCCGGCGGCGGTGTGTGGGTGCTATTGTGTTTGTTTGTGTGTCTATTGTTGTGTTGGGGTGTGGGTGTGTTAGTTCTGTGCTGCACGGGCGGGTGGTGGTTTGCCGTGGAGGCGGTCCGATTCGCACAGCATGGGACCACGAACGACGTGGTCCATTGGCGGTGCGTACGTAAGCCCGAGTAGGTACGGAGATGATTTCACCCGTCCCAGGCATTGCACCTGACCGAGGTGAAGTTTGTATGCAGTCGTCTCTGGCATACGCAGCAGGTTTTGGCCCTGGGTTGGACTCTATGCCAGCCCTGAGCAGAAGGGTACGGAGCAGATGTAGCCCTAGTATAGAAGAACGTTTTATGGATGCCGACCTAAACGGGGCTAGATCGCCGAAACAACAGCCCTTGGTCGGTAAAAACCGAGCCATTCCTGTACGTAGAACCGGCTGTCGTGGGAATCCTCGGTGTTATCGCCTGTATGAAAAAGTTGTACGCTCTGAGGATAGAAAATATGTTGTTAGCCAGGTCTCAACAAGTATGATAATGTCGAAATCGTGTGTTGCAGCTGATTGGTACAGAGCATTTGTGTTTGTACGCAAACCGCCGATATCATGAAAATAGACAGAGAGCTTAGAACTTCTGACAAATGTATCCATCCGCGGTTTGCTTCCATCGGGGCCCTTTTTTGAAAAAAATCAAATGGTCGAATCTTGACTTCCTCTGGCCATAACTCCGAGTCTAATAGCTTATTGATGTAAGAAGGTGGACTGCCGATTTTGAAATTAACTCGTTTAATAGATTTGCTTGGAGCATTTTTTAGCTTATAGCAGGATATAAGATTAGCATCGATATTTGCATGCCTAGCAATATAAGCGGAAATGTCTAGTTTCTACGGAGGGTTTGAAACCATTTGAGGCGAACAGCAACGATGTCACGCGTTTTGTAATTTCTGTTTGGTTTAGCATTTTTCTGCATATTATTGTAGAACGCGATTGCACTCGGTTCCTGAGGGCGCAGAAGCATTCTCAATTACACCAGTGCCTTCGTTTAATACAGGAGCAGCTTCAGCGTCGACAGAACTTTTTGCAGGAGAGATATTTAACGACTGAGCTTGCATTGCTAGTGGACTTGATACGTTATTAGAGTTGCTGTTGATTGCGACTTGCACATCCTTCGAACAAACAACATCACCAGATGCACAATTTGCCCGTGAAGCATTATAAGAAGGCGAGACAGCAGAAGCGACAGTTAAGTCATGCAAATTGGGAGAACGGTGATTAGAGTTGTTATTGCATGCACTTTAATTTGCGAAAATGCGATTGGTAGCATTAACATCGGAAAAAAGAAAAAGGCAGGAAAAGGCACTAGGTATTGCAAAAAAGGCAGAAAAAAGGCAAAACAAAATAGCGAAAAGGGCAGGAAAAGGCACTAGGTATTGCAAAAAAGGCAAAATAGGGCACTAAAAAAAGACAGAAAATACGAAGAACAATCAAAAAATACATTTATTTTAGAAATGTTTATATTACAAGTAAAAAGAGAAAAACTATGAACTAGTTTCATTATATGAAAAATTCGTACTTTGAATCTTTGACTATTTTATTCTTTCGAGTTTCTTGCTCATAAAACTTTAATCTGTTGTGAAGACTAAATATCCGCGGAATTTAGCCCACACGAACGCATACCCCTACACCAACAACAACGACTATAGCACATAACTCAGCAACACAAAGAGCACCAGCCATAACAGATGTGAGTTAATAACATACCGGTCAGTCAGCACGGAGCTGTGGTCGTGAACGCACAGCTATTAGTGAGGAGCTCTCGCCTTGTACACTGTTCGCAATACAAGGCTAGGCTGTTCAAAGGTAGAGTGCCGCCGCCCCACAGTCAACCGTGAGCCCGCGTGACGGCGACGCCCGTTCGCCCAACAGTAGAGCGCCAACTTTGCACTGCAGCAGAACGCCGCCATAGTGGCACCGAAGTCGTCCGTCAACGCGGAACTGCTGCCGACAGAATATCGTCAACGCGGAACTGCAGCTGTGAACGCACAGCTACTAGTGAAGGGCCCTTGACTTGTACACTGTTCGCAATACAAGGCTTGGCCGTTCAAGGGTAGAGTGCCGCCACGCCCCAGTCCACCACAAGCCCGCGCAACGACGACGCCTGCCACACAGAAGCAGAGCGCCGACACAGTAGCGCCGACGTCGCATAGTAGCAGAACGCCGACGTTGCGTAGCAGCAGAGCGCCGACGCCGTCCAGTAGCAGAGCGCCGACACAGTAGCGCCGACGTCGCATAGGAGCAGAGCGCTGACACAGTAGCGCCGACGTCGCACAGCAGCAGAACACCGTCATAGTGGCACCGACGTCGTCCATCAGCGGAGTGCCGACAGAAAAGCGTCGACGTCACCCAGCAGCAGCGCGCTGGGAATTCACCGTTAGGAATTCATACACCGTTAATCGTATTATGTTCATAGAAATTAAGTAGTAACCCGTTTTTTAGAGGATAAGAAATAATTAAATAAAGTACTATTTGCAAAGGCCCCACAATATAAATTTATTGTAACGAACCCTGGGCACGGCGAGTATACCTCAGCATAGAAAATAGAAGCGTCGGGGCCTTCACAGAAAAACGCCTCGTTACACTGTTCAGTTGTAACATTGAACTACAAGATGCATTTTGAGGTTTTCTGGCAGCATTTTCATTAGATTTTCGCGAAGAAAAGCCTTGAATGTACTAAATGTGCGCTCGACGTAAGTTGATACAAGTGGAGCCCAATTTAAATATGGAACGTTTGAAACGTTCATATTATCAGGCGTTTTCCTCGCCCTTTACAATTTTATCCACACCCCTTATTGTCTCCAAGCCTACGTTAGCTGAGAAAACGGCTTTGAGTTTTTCCAACACCAATTTGGCAAGAGGTCCCTGCGCTTCTATAAGCTGCATGGGCATGTGTATATTTTTTAATCATAAAAAAAAAATTTAAATGCTATAATTACTTTTTTAAAGGTAGAAAAGGTAAAAAAAGCAAATATCTTAAAAAAAGCAAAAAAAGGCAAATATCTTAAAAAAGGCAACATCAAATGTGTGTATATGGAATCAGGGAAAGCTAAATCGTGGACATTCTTAATCGAATATACCCTATCTCTTTAGCAGCAAAAAAGGCAATTTCCGTAAAATCCGTTCCGATATTTGGCCTTTAAGACACGCACGGTGAAAACGCTTTTTGCAAAACCCACTGCAATGTACGCTGGCACTGTCATTTCTTGCGAAGGCTTTGTCACAAACCCCACCCACAATAATCCTCCATTATATTTTACAAAAAATAAAACCGCAAGAACTTAACGTAAACCAGTCCGCACTGTTCGACCGCACTTTAACCCCAGTTTCAAAATAGTTTGAATTAGGATTGAAATAATCGTAAATCGAAGGAGTATTAGATTAAAATTATATTAAGAAAAATTAGTAGCACATGATGTTACTTTTAGCTCAACAAATATCGGTTAAAAATTACTTCTTTAACTTATGTATGTGAATTTTACTAATTTCTTAGCTAAAATCACTATACATAAGAATTTTTATGTAAGAAAAAACGCATTTTTCAGATAATTTTGAAGTCTTATAATTTTACTTATACATGAAGAAATTTCTTGCTCATTCTTTATATAGTATCAATGGACTGTGTTTCCCCTTACTCCTTTCCGTCCGCCATCACACAATCATGGGCGATCAAAGCGCTCGTTGTGTTACATGAAATATAACCATTGAAATTTACTAACTAAATTTTGTGATCCATGATGAGTGGAAATGGTTTTTGTGTGTTATGTGGATCAAATTCTTGTCAAAGGTATAATACCTTGTAAATTCTCTAACACACTTTTCGTTTAATGTGTAAAAAAAAAATATTGTCAATTACTTGTTACAGATGGGAAAAATGTAGAAGAAATTGACGACCAAGTCGGAACCGGTATGATAGTTGCACGGATAAAATAAGTGTTTACAGTAATATATGTTTGGTTGACTGTTCATCTCAGAAGTGAAATAATTTTTTTAAACCGCCAGATTAAGAAAACCCCTCCAGATAATCGTCAGATTATGGAACAGCACGACCAGCGCATCGAGATGAACCTTCTGTATGACAATCTGACGCGCTCGAGTAAATTCAAATGGCGATTTTTTTCTGCATCTTCAAGAAGACGCCTCGAGCTTGCGTCACATTTGAATTGTCAGGTTATTGAATGGGAGGTTCATTCGAGCCCATTTAACATCCTTTGTGGATATCTGACGCGCTCGAGCAAATTTTCAAAATTTTTTGTCACCCATTTTTGACACTTCCGTACGCCCACCCCCACCATGCAAACCGGTCATCAGAAACACGTTTGATTTATTCACTATCAATGTCTGACGCGCTCGAGTAAATCCATGTAACTGTTTTTTTTTACATTTTCGGAAGCCTGACCTTTTTTTCTTCCCATCATAGAATCTTCAAAATCCAATAGGTCAAAATGACGCTCGAGTAAGTCCCGATTTAGCATCGTGGGCTCCCCTACTACAAAGGATGCATTTCACTTTTCATCGAGCAGCGGCCAGCGTAACACGTATTTCATCACTGAGCAAGAAAAATCGAGAAAATGAGAAATTATATTTTGGAAATTAAACTTATTTTATTATTTTGTTTAATATTAAACAATAAGCGAAACACATAGTGTAAACGGAGTGTATAAGGTGGGACTTCTCAAACTAAGGAAAACACGGAAAAAGGGGTAAGTCTCTTACTTCATCAAGTGTGCATAACTATTTCTTTACACAAAAATCATGGGCGCAAAGGCGTCCGAAAAGTGCAAACCGCCAGGCAAAAGTCTGATTAAACAAATAATAATTGGGACAGAAACTGTTACAAAAACTAAAATCAGAGAGAGACTACAGAAAAATGTGAACATGGAAAATTCCAGAATTGAGGGACAGACGAACACCACAGACCTAACGAAATCAGAAACGGGCGATACTTTTAAAACGGTACGATGCAAAAAGTCAAAGAAGGACAGGGCACACACACACATACCGATGCAAGGCATGCTTGTGCCGAAAGGTACATACCAAAAAGCACCAATAAACCCAGCAAGCAATTTGACTGGGCCAGGGAACAAAGACTAACAAATAAATACACGGATACACATAAGTAGAGTTGAATTTAACGTCTTAGTTGACACGTCAACCAGCAAACTGTTTAGTAACAATTCCTTAAAAAACGGGCTCTTCCTGTGGGATAAGATTCGTAACGGTTATAACTTTTATTATAAAAATCACATTTTAATCGTTATTAATTGAGTTTTATTTTTTGCTCAAAACGTAACGATTATTTTTTGAGTTTTATTTTTTGCTCGGAAAATAATCGTTACGTTTTAGGTTTTATTTTTTGCTCGGAAAATAACGGTTACGTTTTGAGTTTTATTTTTTGATCGGAAAATAATCGTTACGTTTTGAGTTTTATTTTTTGTTCGGAAAATAATGGTTAGGTTTTAAGTTTTATTTTTTGCTCGGAAAATAATTGTTTCGTTTTAAGTATTATTTTTTGCTCGGAAAATAATCGTTATATCTTGAGTTTTATTTTTTGCTCAGAAAATAAAACTTAATTTTTACGTATGCGTATGCGTGAACAGACAGGGGTCGGCTACATTGAACTTTTAACGCCACTGTGGAGTGGGTAATGAAAATACATAGAGCAAGATACAAGGGCAGAAACAAAGACAAGGGTAACGAAAAAACCACAGACAATCACAACCTATTGAAGGATCAAGCCAGTGATAAAGATGAAGAACTGGACAAAGTTAAAGATAAATAAAAAGACGAGGATTAAGATGAAGATCAAGATGAAGACAAAGATGAAGATGAATAAGGTGATTAAGATGAAGATGTCCAGCTTAATCTTCTTCGTCTTCTTCTTCATCTTCTTCTTCGTGTTCATCTTCTTCTTCATCTTCATCTTCATCTTCATCTTCATCTTCATCTTCATCTTCATCTTCATCTTCATCTTCATCTTCATCTTCATCTTCATCTTCATCTTCATCATCTTCATCTTCATCTCCATCTTCTTCTTCATCTTCATCTTCAGTTTCATCACCATCTTTATCTTCATCTTCATCTTGATCTTGATCTACATATTGATTGATCTACATCATTATCTTTATCCTTGTCTTTTTACTTATCTTTAACTTTGTTCTGTTCTCCATCTTTATCATTGGCGTGATCCTTCGATATAGGTTGTGAGTGTCTGTGGTTTTGTCGTTGTCCTTGTCTTTGTTTCTGTCCTTGTATCTTGCTCTCTGAATTTTCATTACCCACTCCACAGTGGCGTTAAAAGTTGAATGCAGCCGCCCCCTGTCTATTCACGCAACTCAAGAAATAACGATTATTTTCCGAGCAAAAAATAAAACTTAAAACGTAACGATTATTTTCTGAGTAAAAAATAAAACTAAAACGTAACGATTATTTTCCGAGCAAAAAATAAAACTTAAAACCTAACCATTATTTTCCGAGCAAAAAATAAAACTCAGAACGTAACGATTATTTTCCGATCAAAAAATAGAACTTAAAACTTAACGATTATTTTCCGAGCAAAAAATAAAACTTAAAACGTAACGATTATTTTCCGACCAAAAAATAAAACTCAAAACATAACGATTGTTTTCTGAGTAAAAAATATAACTTAAAAAATAATCGTTATGTTTTGAGCAAAAAATAAAACTCAATTAATAACGATTAAAAAGTGATTTTTATAATAAAAGTTATAACCGTTACGGTCCCTGTATAAATGGGATCATTTTTCCTTTTTTCAATTCGTGAGGTAAAGTCGGTGTTTTCCCGAAAACTAATTCGAATGGAGTAAATTTGTTGTCAAAAACAGAATATTTAAGATGAGTATCCCAGTCTGAAATAGTCTCGTTTAGGTATGCACGTATGTATTCATTAAAAACGCGATAGTTTCGTTCAATTGTGCCCCCTGTTTCGTGATGATGTGCTGTCGAAAAGTTATGATCAATTTTTAAAAGTTTTGTTAGTTCCGAAAATATTTCGTTTTTTTATTCAGTCCCTAAACTGATATGATGGAATTCATTATGCCGTATACTAGTATGCAACTCTCAAAAATAGCAGAAGCGATAGTTTTGGCGCTGTTGTCTGTAACAGCAACGGTTACCAGATACTTTCTCAGATCGCAAATCCTATTGTATCAATTATCACTATTTCAAAAGGTTTGTTTGGTGTTGGCGTTAAAACAAGGTTCTCTTTTACTTTCGGGTTTGCCTTGTTTAGTAAAAAATTTTCACAATTTTTGACGAACTTTTATATATCACGGGTCATGTTTTTCCAAAAATATTTTGTACGTCGTTACATAGATCGTTATGGTCGTTATGATAGATTGTCATAATTTGGCGTGTTTTTCGTCGTTAGTCACAGTTTCAACAGGATCTGTCAATATAATTTGTAAGGTTTTTTAAAATTTTATTTCCGTGATCTTTTACGTTTGAAATTGGAAGGTATTAAAAAAAGTAATATTTGGTTACGATTGTTGTCTACGACTTCAAGCCGCGAAAGTAACTCATCGAAATTCGGGGTTTCGTTAGCAATCGTAAAATTAAGTAACTCGATTTTTTTTTTGTTTTAAGGGTGCACAAACTTAAATATTTGATATTTTATTATTTTTACCATATATAATATTTGTTTTCACCCGAGGTATTTTTTTGAGAAGTTATATGAAAATTTGTCGTAAACCTGTAACGTAATATTGCCATTGCATTCATTATCATACTCTAGTTGTGTCTGCTTCGTTTTTTACCGCTAAAACTTGTTTATTAAAGTCTTTTAGTTCGTTCATTGTAATCCGTGACAATGCGTCCGCTCCGACATTGGTTTTGCCTTTTATCTACTCAATTGTGAAATCGTACTCTGATTTCACCGTATAGTGAGTGCGGTAAACATACGGTCGAAACTGCTTGATCGCAAAATATATAGCTAAATAAAAGTTAAAGTTCGATAATCGGTTTATTCTGTTCTGCTTTATTGAAAGATTTAGAAGCGAAGCATATTGGTAAATCATTTCCATCATGGTTTCGGCTTAATCCAATTTTCGAGGCATCGACAGTAATAATAAATTGGTTTGTGAAGTCTGGGTATTGTAGCAAATTTTGGAGAAATTGACGCTGATTTTAAAGATTCAAAAGCTTTGTCGCACGCACTGTCCCAAATAAATTCAACTTTTTTTCTGGCTAATTGATTTAAAGGCGCTGCCAGAGCCGCAAAAGTTGTAAACCGCCAGTAATAATTTGCAAACGCGACGAAACGTCGAGCCGCATCCTCGTCAGTCGGGTTTGTATATTTTTTAACAGCGTTTGTTTTGGTGTCGTCTGGCAATAGACCTTTGGCTGAACATTTATGTCCTAGGAATGTAACTTTTGGCCGAACAAAATTGCATTTATTCGTTTTAAATTTTTGGGTTGAAGGCACTACATGTATTGAAAACTTTGGACAGATTTTTGATGTGATGCACTTCACTACAACCAATAACGATTAGATCGTCAACGTGAAGAAATGCCACATTGGGCGGAATACCGGAAAAGGAATTGTCATCATACACGAAAAAGAGTTTGGTGCTACGTTTAACTCAAACGGTAATACCTTCCATCTAAATGCTCCTCGGTCGGTACTGAAAGAGGTTATGTCACGTGAATCAACATGTAAGGGGATTCGATGATACCCTGAAAAAAGGTCTAAGGTTGAAAAATACTTCGCTCGGCCAAGGTTGTCTAAAATGTCGTCTACTCGCGCAAGAGGGATCTTATCGGCAATCAATTTCTTGTTAACAGCACGGAAGTTTACGCACAGGACTATTATATAATAACTTGTTAACTTGGCGATTTATTTCTTCACGCTGGCAATATGGTAATCGGTAGAATAAAATATATAGATAACAATATTTCTCAAGCGAAACTAAAACAAGCAAGCCTTCAGTGGGTTATAGGACACAAATCTCAATTAAGCGTAGATAACAAGATGTTGATTTTTAATATGATGATTAAACCATGTTGGGCATATGGAATCGGGCTTTGGGGCACAGCGTGCAATTCCATTTTGAACAGACTTAAAAGACTGCAGTCGAAAGTTTTACGCGAAATTTGCGGGGCACCGTTGTACATAAAAATTACGAATATCCAGAAAGATCTTAATACAAATACGGTGCATGAGGACATACGAGGGCTAAGCAACAGTTACTCAGCACGGTTAATGAACGATCCAAATCGACTAGCGAGAGGTCTTCTTAGCCCGAGATATGCAAGAAGACTAAAAATAAATAATTTTTCCGATATTATCAAATGAAGTCGTCCTTTCAGACCGCCTGCCCAGTACGATATCCAGCGATCCTGCTGCTCGGAATCTTGTCCATTCCGACAGCCGCAACAACTGCAATAAATATATATGTTTAAAATAAAAAAATTTTAAAGCATTGCCGCGGAAATTTTAAATTTAATGGTAGTTTGTAAGATTTGAAAACTTTTTGTTAGTTTCGAAAGAAAGATTCAATAAATAAATACATATTAGCTGCATTTTTTTGTAAGCGAGCGACAAAAGAACGCTCTACTCGGGTAAAATTTCCTTTTAGCTACCTAAGCATCCCTGTTGGTAGCTGGCAAGAAACATGTGATTAGTTTAACGGAATTTAGATACAAAAACCAATTTAAATGAGTAATTATGCGAGGTATTTGCGTAATATATATACTTATTTAAAATATAAGTCTCGTATATAAGGAAACAAAAATTTTCCTCTCCACTTTGCCATTAACAACTCTCAATAGAGCAGTTTTTTCACTTAACAACACTACCCTTCAGGTCGCGTATTTTTTAACCGACCTGGCTGAACTCGGATAAATAGCTGAGATTGTGTTGTTGCTTTGCGTGTATTTCGTCATTTAAGGCTGTGTTCTTTTGTAGCTCGGTTGCAAAAGAATGCACTTATTGTTCCAAGAAAAAAATATATAAAAATTTTTGCGATGTTGCTTTGACTAGGGCTTGAACCCAGGCTCTGCGAAGTCATAGCGCGCACTGCTAACCATTACACCACAGCGACCGCCCAATTACTTGGACATTAAAAAGCAGTTTCAGAAGTGCCATTTTTTTTTTCTTTTTTCTAAACGGTTATAATCAGATACCATAACAAGTATAAGAAATATAATTAAATATTGCTCTATAATTATTACTGAACAATATGCAAGTTGCTTGTCTCTTGGGACGTTTATTTCAAGACGGAAATGATTTACGTCTTCTCGTAATAATTTCATGGGATTTTTATACTTTTTCTTCTCTCGGGACGTTTATTTCTAGACGAAAATGATTTAAGTCTTCTCATAATAATTATATGGGATTTTTATTTTTTTCGTCTCTCGGGACGTTTATTTCAAGACGAATATGAATTCGAGAAAAAACGTTTTAAACATTTGGATTGTAATGGTAACCTTATGGGGAGACCAAAATATGTTTATTTATAACTTTTTAAATAGCCTAGCTGGCGAGAAGGAGATTTCACTTACACATGGAATATATGATTTGTGTTTAATTTCGTGAAATCGGCAGTACACGTACTATTCTATTAAGAGAAAACGCGGGACGTAAACCATTGTCGTCTTGAAATAAACGTCAAGGGAGGGGAGAAAAATAAAAGTCACATATAATTATTATGAAAAGACGTAAATCATTTCCGTCTTGAAATAAACGTCCCGCGAGATGAAAAAAGATAAAAGTCCCACATAATTATTCCCGAGAGACGAGAAGAATAAAAATCCCATATAATTATTATGAAAAGACGTAAATAATTTCCATCTGAAAATAATCGTCCCGCGAGACGAAAAAAGATATTTCTCGTAAATAATTATTATACAAAGACAAAAAAAGTTTCTCATAAAACAAGGCGACGTTTGTGATCTCAAATATTAGGATAATAATTATTTTGGGTCTCTGGTTATAATGTCAGCAGCAAGGCGAATCTACACAAAGTGGTGTTATCGGATCCGCTGAATTCACGGCGAATTTGTACCTTTTGTCAAAATGATGTGTTTGTTGTAAAATGTGCGTATAATTTGTTGTTGTAATTTCTGTTTTTGTTCTGTCAACATCACCTTGTATAAACTCGCCTTGGCCAGCAGTGCATAATTGCGAAAGGAAGGGAGGGGAGGGGGACGCGAACGTGGGTCGCCGAGATGCTGGCCACTTTCAAAATTGTATACTAACAAATCTATTTAACTTGTTCATGTACTACTTTTTGTCAAATGTAACTGGGTGATTACCTACATATGTATGTATGTCCACTATTTTGCTTTATTACTCAATTGTCAAGTTTAAAAGTTGGCCTTATTGCTCAACGAGAAATGAAATAAAGCAAATTTGTCTTATTTCACATTCAATTGGGAAATAACATACATTTGGGTTATTGCCGTTTGTGCTATTTTACCCCTCACGGCGGAACAGTATTAATTTGTAACTGATTAGATGATTTTTTATATTGCCTATATTTTACGTTAGCATAATCATTTCATCAGATGGCATTAGCATGGTTATTATCAGTAAGCCAAGTTCTTTCGGATTTGTGTTGGTTTATACAACCAAAATTGGGGTTGCTTTCATTATTTTCAAATCAATCCACGTATGATGAAGAAAAAATTAATCTCTTATGGCTGTAAACATGATCAATCTACGTATGATTATGCTTGAAATAATTGTGATTCATGCATTTGTTATCACAAATAATTTTGTATCAGTAGAATGCGTCAATGCGCAGCGATAAACAACATCCGTCACTTCGTATTATTACTCATAATATTAACGCTTATGTACGTATAAGGTTCAAGTGAACTGCATGTCTCATATAAATTTTATAGGCTCTGTGATATATTGATATAGGAAAGAAACTTACATTTCGCAGAATTAATTTACCTACAAAACATAGTATATAAACCATCCAAATTCTTATAATTGACTGCGTGCAAGTACCTTGGTGCGTTTATATGATTGTGTACATATATCTCAGTTAATGCACAGTTGATTTTAATCTTTGGTATAACAAGTTAAAATGTTTTATTTTGCAGTGTACACAAAGATTTCACCGAAATATGAAACATAAAATCAGTAAATATAAACAAAACCACAAAATAACTACAAAAAATCAGCATCTCAAACCATATCAAATTTATATGCACAATCGGAGAATAAGCTCAAAGCGATCATCGTGGCTTATTCTTTGAAAAAGCAACATGTCACATTTACCAAACCCGCTATATGGTTTCGCAATTTGTCTACTTGTGTTCTGGTGTGGAACTTGGTGTGTTCATCTTTTGGCCATTTGCTACGGGTAAGCATTGCTTTATTTGCATTTTATACTTATATATAGTATGTATGTATATGTACATACAGTGGGGAGCAAAAATATAAAAATGGTAATTTTTTTTTAATATTAAAATTGTTTCATATTAAAACATTTTCGTTTATATTTTGTTAAAATATTGTCGATGCTATAGCTAAAATATAATTAATCAAAGTTTTAAACCAAAGAAAAAAATTAGGACAATTCTTCAAATTTTCATAAAGTTTAAAGACTAGAAAGTCGCGTTGATTTTTAATTTTTGCTTATGGTCTTTTGTTGTTTTTTACATATAATAAATGCATATTATGAAAATCTAAGCAGAGTTAGTGTAATTTTGTTTGCAAATGATCTTGCGCCTTTATTCCATAAAATTTGTATATTTACATCAAAAACCCAACAAAGACTATCAGCAAACGACAATTTTTAAAAATCAAAGCATTCTTCAAGCTTGCACTTTATTATACTAAAATTTCTTGGGTTATAAAACTGCATACTCAGAAGTGTTTTACAAATTCATATTAAAAAGATGAAAAATTTAAAACTTTGATTAACTGTCATGCGCTCGGGATTGAAAACTCGTCTAGATGGTCGGAAGTCTATATTTCGTCGCTGGAATAATGAAATAGTGTTGCATGAAAAGTATAGTTTTGAGAAAAACGAATTGGGAGTATGTATAAACCAATCGATCGACTTTAAACTTTAATTGTGCGCTTCTTATTCAAAATATTCGCATTTTAAATACACCACACAAAAAATTATGTATCATATTGCCTTAGAAATACCATTTGAGCTGAGCCTATTTTTCTGAAAGCATCTGCTTATACACTATTTTATCCTTGAACATTTTTATATGAAATCATTATACACTATTTTATTTGCACGCGATACACCATTTTATTTCTGATTTTACAGTGTTTGTGTGTGATAATTTTAATTTAAAGTGAAGACAGGACAATAAAACAGCGTTAACGACCATAAGTATGTTATGGTCGAGGAATGAATAAACATATTAGATGCGCGCAGTTCGTATTACTAATAATTTATTATAAGTATGATTGATCCTTATTCAAATTAAAAAGATGGGGCATTCAGATGTGTAATGAGGCTTTCTTTTTTCGAAAAGGGTTGCCGCCTTTACGAAAAATTATAAGATGCGATCTGATCGTTGGACTAAAAAGTGAGTTGTCAAATGAAAGGACTTGGCCTCCAGATGTGCAGTAAGCGCTGTCTAATAAATTATAATGTCCGTTGGTTGCATTAAAAATGTTATATATCAAATGAAAGTGCTTGGCCATTACGTATGCAATTGGGCTTTGTTTCTTTGAAAAGGGCTGTCACGTGTTTTCTCCAAACGCGTATATGTGCATACTTATGTACAGATTCAGCACGTGCGAAGCCTCGGGAAGACAAAAATATGCAAATGCATATCGCATATGGGCATTCCCATGGTGGCGCACGTGACAGTCGTACGATTTCAATGTGATACACAAAAGGAATACCATTTGTTTTCTTTAACTTTTTTGGGCCATTGTATAGCACATAATTAGCTCTATATTTAACCGAAAAATGAAATCAATCGAACTGCTTGGTCCTGAAATATAAGCATTTAAAGAGAGTGTCGTTACGTGACAAAAAATGGAAGTTGATTTTTTCTTTTCTTACAAAATCGCAAAACTCTGCGAATTGTGGATGGCTATTTTCATGTGATTTGGAGCAATTCTAGTTGTTTTTAGAGTTTTTTGAATTAATGCAAATTGTTTCAATTCTCTTTTACAACCCCAAGTGTGAAACGTGACGTGACGTGGCGTCACGTGACATAAATTTCCATCGTTATATTTTTGTTAATATTGCTTTTAAATGAATTTTTAACGCAAATAAAACATGTATTTTATGTAGAATATACTTTATATTTTGACTTCAGCGCCAATTCAGGGTCAATTTATTAGAAATCTATGATTTATTATGTTTCAACCACATACGCCAAATTCGAACCAAATCGGACCATAAATACGGTTTTTCGAAATATCTCGACCTTGGCACCACCTAGGAAGACCATTTTATGCAAAAATGATTCTACTTACATAGCCAGTACATATTTTAAAAAGCAGACAAATCGGCCCGTAAATACGTTAGATATAAAACTTATTTTTTTGTCGTGGTGGACCTTCCGCTGGAAACACACATATGCAAATGAATATTATGACACAAAATGCATATTTTGGCGAAAAAGCATAAAAATGCATAAAACGATTATTCTGGTAATAAGTTAATTAATTTTCTCATAATTTCATCTGACAATACCAGATAGCCAGGGTTACTGACGATGTTTGTTTGATTGACAAGAGGAAAAGCTGACAAACAACGGAGAGTCCCGTTATTTTCTAATAAACAATTTTAGTATACTCTTAAAAATATTTCGATGCGTATTTTTAGTGAAGTTTCGCGCTTAACCAGTTTTTGTGGTTGAAAAATTCAATCAAAATTTTTCGTTTTTAGCGGAAGCTAGTTAACAGTTTCCAGGGGCTGCAACTGAGAGTTTTCAACTATACCTACACTGAAAATTGTATGCACTCTTCATTTTGTGATTAAAGAAGTATGAGAATGAGTTTTAACTGTCAAAATTGTGTACACTTCGCTTCCGAAAAACTCACTGAACTCACAGCAAGTAGCGATGCAGCCACTATTACAGAAGCGCTTAAGGTATTAAACTTTAATGCAAATCAGTAGACAGCGAGGCGACGAATTGCCAAATTGGCGTAATGGCATCTTAAATGAAGAAAAAAGCTAATTTGACCAAAATATATGTGCGAGAGTGGTAGCATTTTGCTGTGTCGCCCGAAAACCGAACCGTTGCCTATTGGGATATGTTAGGCCTTTCAGAATGCAATAAAAAACATATTTTTAAGTTTCAATTGAAGGTTATTTGGTCTGACAAGACTCAATTAATTGCTTTCAATCAGATGGCCGGGCATGGTATTGGATTAAAGACCCAAATTAAGCCATGCGCAACATGTGAGGCAAACTGTGAATCACAATGGTCGGTCAATAATAGTTTGGGGTTGTATTTAAACAATTTTGTGGGTCCGTTAGTACGCATTATGCGTAAGGAACAGTATCTGTTCATATTTCAACAAAATTTGCAAGATGTAGTCGAAAAATGAGAGTTTATGCTGAAAAATCACCCAAAAAATACTGCATATGTTCGCAAAGACTGGATACAAAATAAAAAAATTGCTAATTTGATACGACCTTCACAATCCGCGGACATAAATCTCATCGAGAATTTGCGAAATCAACTAGAAGCACAGCTTATTAAGTATCCAAGTCCGTATAATCGAGTACATGAGCTGTGAAAGCAAACTAAGGATATATGGAGGATATACCTCCAGAAGTTTTACAGAGATAAAAATAAGGTATGCCAAATCGCACCCAGAAACTAAAACAAGCTAAAGGGTACTGAACATTGTGTTAGTAGTTCTTTTTTCTCGTTAAAATTGTTAAAAAGTTTTAAAAAATATATGAGTGCAAAACTGTAACATCTGCCTTAATTTTCATATTTGTCTGCTGGTTTTATTATTGTTGTTGGATTGACTTCAAATCATTATGAGAGGGGAAACACAGGTGTACCAATATTAACATACAGCAAAAGTATGAAAGTCGTTAGAACTTGGAAACATAGCGATGACTGAAGGAAAAAGTGCTACACCATGTTACAGTTTTGCCCGTCACTGTATGTATGCAAGGTGTATTAAACAAGGTGTGATTGACAGCTCAGGTCGGCTCTCTTTTTAACCGACTTCCAAAAAAAGAGGAGGTTATCAGTTCGTCGGAATCTTTTTTTTTTTGTTTTATTTTTTTTTATTTTTTTTTTATGTATGTTACCGCATAACTTTGGACCACGTCAACCGATTTCGATAACTCTTTTTGCATCGGAAAGGTAGTGTCTCAGAGGTGGTCCCATACTAATCTGGTTAAGATCCGATCAGCGGATCATGAGATATATATATATATTTTTTTTTATATGGGAGTTGAAGTCGGTTTTTTTTTTGCTAAAAATTACTAGTAAAATACTATTATAATATAGACAAACGATTCAAAATTCATAAAATTGTTTGTAATTTGACTTTAGGATAGGATGGTTCACGGTGTAATAATAACAAGGTGTTGTCAGTAACTTAACCTCACTTTTTCGGCAGGCCTATTCCGGTCACGCATTTTAAAGTAGTAGAAAAAGTACTAATTATTTAGTACTTTTAATCCGTTCGTGCATACTATTTCAAATTAAATGTGGAAAAATATTTAATTACAGACTTATAAGACTGCATATATGTTTGTATCGTCAGCTCCACACAGGTTGGACATATATTGTAACTTATAAAAAAGTACAGGCCGTAAAATAAGGCAATTTCCTATAAAACTGTAAATGATATTTTAAATAGATTAATAATAATAATAATAATAATAATAATAACCCACACACCCACTAAGAGCCGACACAGTGTTCGTCGAGGAGCAAGCCGAGGCACCACTGTTTTCGACAGACGAGCTGAAGCTAGCCCTGCGAAGCATGAAAGCCGGCAAGGCTCCAGGCCCAGATGGCATACCAGCGGAGGCAATCAGGTTAGCAGCGGAAACGAGCCCTGATCTTCTGCTTAACATGTACAACAGCTGCCTTAGGGCCCGGGTTTTCCCAAGCCAATGGAAGAAGGCGAGACTGGTGCTTATACCCAAGGGCAAAGGGGACCCAAACTCTCCTTCATCCTTCCGGCCACTCTGCATGCTAGACACAGCAGGCAAAATGATGGAGAGTCTGCTCAAAATACGCTTGACGTCAGCCATAGAAAGCGAGGGAGGCCTTTCACCCCGACAACATGGCTTCAGGAAGGGACACTCAACTATAGGAGCAATTGGCGAAGTAGTCGAGGCGGTACATAAGGCCGAAGAAGCCTGCCACCAGGCGCGGCCAATAGTGCTGCTAGTCACACTGGACGTCAAGAACGCCTTCAACTCGGCAAGATGGGACGATATGCTGGAGGCCTTGGAACGGTCATTCAAGGTTCCAACATACTTGCTAGATATGATCCGGGACTACCTCAGAGACCGTTGGCTTTTGTACGACACAACACAAGGTCAGAGAAAGAGACGTATAACCGGCGGAGCGGCACAGGGGTCTGTACTTGGCCCGGACCTCTGGAACGCCACGTATGACAGTCTGTTGCGCACGGAAATGCCGGAGAGCGCCTTCCTTGTCGCCTTCGCGGACGACGTGGCAGCCGTCATAACAGCAAGAAATGTCCAGCTAGCACAGCTCAAGCTAAACCAGGTCATGCGCAACGTCAGTGGATGGATGAGCGATCACGGTCTGCAATTGGCTACAGCCAAAACGGAGATCGTGCTCCTCACCAGGAAACGGATCCCAACAATTATAAATATAATGGTCGGACCTCAACCCGTGACGACTTCTAGGTCTACAAAATACCTAGGGGTGAAGCTTGACAGCAAACTCACATTCTGGGAACACATCCATGGAGTATGTGAAAAAGCTGCGCAGAGCACGGCGGCTCTAAGCCGGCTGATGGCAAACGTGGGCGGCCCGAAGCCATGCCGCAGGAAGCTTCTGATGACAGCGGTCCAATCGGTGCTCCTGTACGGGGCAGAAATATGGGCTGACGCATTGAAAGTCAAAAAATACCGGGTTCAAATGTCTTCGGTACAGCGCAGAGGGGCACTACGCATTGCTTCTGCATACCGTACAGTGTCCGCGGACGCGGTTCTAGTTATTTCTGGCGTCATGCCAATTGAGCTACTTGCTTACGAGCGAAAAGAGATTTACAATCTCAGTGCCGAGATAGGTCGAGCAGCTGCCGCGGCAAGGGCGCGCGAGCAACTGATCCAGCAGTGGCAACAAAACTGGAACGCGAGCACAAAAGGTCGATGGACACACTCCCTGATAGCCGACCTTCAAACATGGCTGAACAGACCACATGGGGAAGTCGATTTCTACCTGACGCAATTCCTCACCGGTCATGGTTACTTCCGAGAATATCTTCATAGAATGGGAAGGGTGGACTCACCGTTCTGTCACTACTGTGGAAACGTCGAAGATAACGTGTACCACACATTCTTCACCTGCGAACACTTCTTGATTTCGCGCAGAATGTTGGAAGAAAGACACGGAGACATTACTCCGGACAACATAGTTGGGATAATGATTTCCAGCGCAGAAAAGTGGGAAGCAGTTGCGAGATACGTGAAATTCGTACTCCGCTGCAAACGAGAGGACGGTTGTCTACTGAGGACACCCGAATGAAACGCCCCTACAAAAGAGCAGCCCCAAGGCTCTAACAGCGCGCTCCTGCATCTGAAGACATGCAGAATTGCGGTGCCAGATGCGGGATTCTTGCGCGGGCGGTGGGAGTTTGGGTTTTAGTGGGTAGCCCAACACGCTTCGGTGGGAGTCCCACACTCGGGGAAGGTAGTATAGAGACTAGCGCCCCCGGCCAGTGCATAAAGCATTTCCCTCTCCTACGAAAAAAAAAAAATAAATTATAATAAATATATTAGATTGGCGCTTACACATATGTTAGTGTTTGGCCGAGCTTCTCCTCCGACTTGTGGCGTGCGCCTTGATGTTGTCACACAAAGAGGAGGGACCTACAGTTTTACGCCGACTCCGAACGGCGATTGCATTTTTATGAGAAGCTGTTTTTCATGGCAGTAATACACTCGGAGGTTTGCCATTGCCTGCCGAGGGACGACCGCTGTTAAGAAAAAACCTTTTTTCTATATTTTTTGCGATGTTGCTTTGACCAGGGCTTGAACCCAGTTGGTGAGGAGTGGAGCGCGCACTGCTTACCACTACGCCACAGCCGCTAACATGTAGATTAAGACACATAAATATCGATAATATAAGCGAAATCGTAATTAACCATGCTGCCGCTCTATTCTAGTGTATCAGTAGTCAATTTGGCTCGATATTATGACAATGCAGCAAAAGGTATTTAATATAAAAAAATCTCCTTTCCATACGATTTTTGTGTACGTCTTTTTCCATTGATAACTACGATATCTTTTATATTTTATATTTTGAGGACAAAAATTATACAAATCCAGCAATTTTAAATATTAATATCGTTCTGAAAACACCAAGTTCTTTAAAAATCGCGATAAAATGAAATACTAAAATGGAGTATTTTAAATACAATTTCCCAACTAATAGCATTATAAAAATTAAGATCGGCAGCGCTGAAAATAAGCATGCCGAGCTTGTCAAAATTACAACAAACACGTCGCTACTGACAACACCTTATTATTCCACCATGGGATGGTTCTTCTGAGAGCAATGTCAAATTCAATCACACTTTATTAAATACATTTTGTATGTATGTGCAAAAACTTTTTATGGGATCAACGAAAAATTTTTCGTTATATACATTTTTTGGGCATATATAAAGCATATTTTTAATATTTTGGAGTCATATTAATGAATATAATTAAGTTTTTTGTTCATATTTTTGTCTTCCCTGTCATATATTTTTCTTTTTCTGCAACTCAGCACTTACTGACGAACTAGTTCAATTAGGTGAGCTATAGTTAAATAGGATGAACGAACTAAGACTCAGAAGAGTGAGTTCATTGAACCAAACGAACTAATTTACATGGTGTTAATATATAATTAACTAGGCTTTAATAAAAAAATAATAAACATTAAAAAACGTTTATACCCGCGCGCAGTTGTGCACAAAAGTATTATAACTGTGTTCACATTAGAGGTTTACGCCGCCGAGTCCCGCCGCCGCCCCCGTTTTTTGCCATTCCTCACGCGACGCCGCCGAATTACAAAATTTTCATGATGTATTCACATTGAAATACATCGTTTGAAGGAACCACTGGTCGTATAAATAGCGCTATTCTACGAAAGAGTTTTTTTTACCTAATTTGGGCCATGAACTCCTTTATTTTTCCAAAAAAATCGCAACTCAGAAAAAACATAGGAAACACGTTTTTCGATCGAAAGCAGTTATTACAGTTAAATTAGGGTCGAACAGTGGTAATTTGACGAGTTTCTTGCGGAGTAGTTATCACACATCACAAACTTTAACGCTAATATCTCAGAAATCAGTGTAACAGAAAGAAGAAGAAAAACAAAAAGAAGTTGCTTTATTTATGTATATCCGATCAGTTTGTATTTTGTGAAAATTTTTTTAGCTTGTGATAGGCTTGTCTGATCTGTTCTTTTAGTGTAAATAAAACGACGTTATTTCACTTACGGCCCAACGTTTCGCTAATCTTCTTAGCATCTTCAGGGGCGTGTTTATTTTATTATCTGTTACAAAAACATAAATACATACATATATATATGATAGTAAGTAAAGGAACAAATACACATACATATACATAAGTACATATAAAAATTGCAAAAGAACATCTGAGTTATTGAACACAAAAAATACTCACATAAAATTCGTCATTAAATTAACTAAATCTACTTTAATCCATACCACCTTCTGTGGTAGCTTTGTCTAAACTAAAAACTAAATTTGAATTCTATAAGCATAACAAGTAGGCGGCAGAAATGTCATCGGTGTCTTCTTTTTTGTTTATT
>NW_016157789.1:151969-171496 GCF_001687245.7 Rhagoletis zephyria | reverse complement strand
AAAGTAGATTTAGTTAATTTAATGACGAATTTTATGTGAGTATTTTTTGTGTTCAATAACTCAGATGTTCTTTTGCAATTTTTATATGTACTTATGTATATGTATGTGTATTTGTTCCTTTACTTACTATCATACACGATTGAGAGAATACTTACAAAGGTTGCGCCGATCTCGGACCGCTATTCCTCTCTTAACGAATTTGACAGAATCGTTGTTTGCATGACGTCACACTGGTGCAACTTGTTTACGTTTTCCTTGCAACATTTTTTCTTCTTCTTCCATTCTTGCTCACGTTTTGGCATTTCTCTCTCGCAATTGCACCAGTGTGACGTCACACACAAGTTATTCTCAAAAATCCTCTCTGATCGGCGCAATCTTGTATTCTATCATTCTTGACTATCATATATATATGTATGTATTTATGTTTTTGTAACAGATAATAAAATAAACACGCCCCTGAAGATGCTAAGAAGATTAGCGAAACGTTGGGCCGTAAGTGAAATAACGTCGTTTTATTTACACTAAAAGAACAGATCAGACAAGCCTATCACAAGCTAAAAAAATTTTCACAAAAACAAGTTGATTTTCTTGTATATTTTTCTTTAATAAAGAGTAGAATATATTTTAAACTGACATTTAATAATTGCGAATTTTTACAAACGTAAGTTATTTTGTTTTGGGGTCCCACAGACGTATACAAGTACTTGCTGGCTGCGTGAAAATTACGTAAGCGTAGTGGTCAAAACCCATCCATCGCACTGTGGATAATTTTGCCCATTTTCGTGGCTAAAATTAATTATGGCCAAACAAGCAGATTATTTAACAAAAAATAATTTTCTTTTTGATTGGAATTCGATTTCCCACATTTTAGCAAAAAAAAACCTGAACCCTTGACGACTGATGGGTCATAAGGGGTCACTTTTAATTTTGGGGGTTTAATGAAGAAGTTTGAATGCAGTTTTGTTTTTAATATTTATATTGACGAAAAACATCCAGCTAGTTACAAATGCAATTTATCGAGTGGCTAATTTCGAACCACATTGCCAAATTATATTTATTTCAATTGAAAATTAGTATTATTTTTCATTGCGTTCGGTTAACCCCAGTAAAATTTTGCGCTTAATATTTTAGTGGAAATTTTAACCATCCATAATCCATTTTTTATACAGTGGGCCAAAAAGGCCCGTTCTGGTGGGAGTTGATAAGTTAAACTGTTGGAAAAAAATATACCACCCTTGTTTTGGATCTAAAACCCGCAAAAAATCGTAAGAACTCTGTAATATAACATAACGGTAGATAAGATTATTACTAAAATTTACTTAACTTTAAATTTTTTTTATTTCTTTAAATTTAAATAGTACATAAGGATCTGTATACAACATAGAGAACCATGTATGTGTGTATGTATGTATGTTCCTCAGACCTTCTTCTGTTCGCCCATCCATCAGCGCCAGGCACTCAAGTAGGAATTAAGAATATTTAAATTTAAAACTAATTCAAGAACTAATTAAGTAGTATTATCCGAATTGGCATGGCGAATGCCTAACGTTGATGAGGTGACATGATAAGATCAGTAGCCTCATGGCTCTTTGGAATCAACCTTATGACCACGCCGCGCAGTGCTTCGACTATATGGAGGCAGGTGGAAATAATAGTTAACCTGCACCGCTAAAACTTTACATGCGCTCAATTTTTTACTTAGAAATAAGGAATTATGAAATGTGGTAAAGATGGGATAATTGCCACGCCCTCCACTCTAATGGGCGGTAACATTAAATTCCATCGGTAATCCTTACTAATATTATAAATCCGTAAGTGAGTTTGTTTGTTTGCTACGCTTTCACTCTTTAACTACTCAACCGATCATCATGAACTTTTGTACACTGCTGTTATTTAGCCCCACTTAAAATATAGGATAAATTTAATCTCGATTAGACAAGGGGGCGTGGCACCTCCCATACAAACGGAATATTTCATACTGCATTTCTCGGGAAATATTTTTGATAGATTACTGGACCTTGGTATGGAGAAGAGCTGCCACCTTTTAAAAAAAATCAAATTCAACTGTAATTTAGAGAGTTATTTATTTGAAATTTGTATTAAACAAGTAATTTTTAGCAAAAAAAACCGACTTCACCTCTCATATAAAAATATATATATATATATATATATATATCTCATGATCCACTGATCGGATCTTAGCCAGATCAGTATGGGACCACCTCTGAGACACTACCTTTTCGATGCAAAAAAAATTATCGAAATCGGTTATGCAGTAACATACATAAAAAAAAAAAATAAAATATTCCGACGAACTGATAACCTCCTCCTTGTTTGGAAGTTGGTTAAAAATGGATGTCACGAGGCTTAAAAAGCTGTAGTTCGAATATATTTTGAAAAGGGTTGCCACCTATTTGAAAAGTCAAATTTAAATTAATTATACGCAAGCTATCTCAAGAATCAAAATATGGTTGTCTAACCAAATACATACTGTTAAGAAACCTTTAGTTTAAAAGTTTTGAATAAGATTTAAATCTTTCGCAAGGGCTGCCACCTTTTTAAAAATTAAATTCAAAAATTAAATATTACAGTAAAAGGCGCTCAATGGTTCTGCCGGTTGATTTCTCGATGGTGATTTCAGATTTTTCTCCATGACTATAAGATTGATTTGATATATTGGTGTACCAAGTTCCGGTATTCTACCATGAACACTTCCAGAGATATACAGTAAGAAAAATCGGCTTGTATAGGAGGTGCCACGCCTTTATATGTCGAAATTTTTTCAGCCTATAACCATCCTTGGGACGTCTGAAGTAGGTGTCCCGAAATTAATGGGCTTCATTTCAAAACTACACGTAAGAGGTTTCCACCTGTTTAAAATCTCAAATTGAGTTCAGGGGATAAGTTAATTGAAAAAGTATGACAAGTGAGAAGTTTAAGAAAGTTTTTGTTTGAAAATATTTTGAAACAAATTTTAAACCTTCTGTTTTTTAATTGAGTCTTCTTGAAATAAATTTTACTCAATGTATCACGTAGAAATTACACTCAGCGAAGCGGGTGAGGGCGATCTAGTCACTTATATTTTTAATAATAATCTTTAGCATCTACATTTTCTTGTAAATTTTTTTATAAAAAAAGCAAAATACCAAATAATAGATACCTTCACCTGAATATTCCATGACACGAAACAATTGATAACAGTTGAAAAAGAAACGCTTGCTTTAATGGGTTCAGCGCCAAAGACAACTAAACTGATTAGTTTAGTCGGTATCGCGCCGATTCCTGTACATTTTTTTTGGAAATGTGTCGTTCGTAGAGAGGGGAAATGAGTAAATGATGTGAAATTTTGTTTTTATGACTTTAACTTTTCCTTCTCTATACCGAACCGTTTCTTTCATCAACTGTCACTATGACTTTTTTCACCTGCCTCCATATAGTCGATACACTGTGCACCGCCGCCGCAAAGCCTGTCTGGGTAAACCTCTAATTAACATAACGGTTGTTTAAAACAGCTTAAAGGAATCGAGATAGATATAGACATACACTGATGGCAAAACCGGGACAGTAATACATAATATGAATTTTCCTGCGATATATTCGCAATATATGAAGACTTTTGTAATCTAGTTTCGGATTTCACATTTCCAATGTTTATTCCATCAGAAAGCCATAAAAACAATAATTAATACAAGCAGATAAAAAAGAAAATTGTAAAAAAAGTAGCAACCAGTTTTGCACCCGATAGAAAATTTTACCATTTGTTTGACTTAATAAATTGGCCAGAACTAATTTTAATATTTACCTTTTATGGCCATATTGGGATACTTTTGCACAGTTTTTGATGAAATCCGCTGAGATTGCGTACCGGGTTTCCCCAACGCCATGCCCAAGGTCTTGCATGCGATTGGATGAATTTTCGCAATTGAACAGTGGCATTTTCACACAATTCCTTAAGTTTTCTGTCGGACTCAAATATGGGATTTACGCAGGGTGATTATAAAAACTTGGGATTTATATATATTTGGTCGAAACCGGAAGTCGGTAATACCACTCCCGGATTTAGTAGGTAAAATTTTTGCGGGTTTTCAATATAAAACATTTCCTCCATTTTAAAGGGGATGTACGTGTGGTCTAGGACACCCTGTATATATCAAAATACTCAGAACGAAAAGAGAAATCGATTAAACCATGTCTGTCTGTCCGTTCGTGCCTCGGCCCGTCTGTGCACTCGAGGAAAAACTGCGATATGTTAACGAAACTTGGTGCGTGTATTGAAAATGGGTAAAATAGCGCGATAACCACGCCTACCTCTCATATAAAGGTAGTTTGCAGAAATACAAAATTGCGATATTTTAGTAACTACTTAACTTGGGGGAAATATGAATTTTATACTTTTTTGGAAAGGAAAATGGCCGTAGCCACTCCCACTTATGGTTACATTTATATATCTCGGTAACCGCTCTACCAATTTCTACCAAACCTGGCGCAGTTGTTGACCTTGGCAAAATATAACGGTTGGAAATTTTTTAAATCGCATTTTTTAAAGCTAATTTACTCAAAGTGGACGTTTGGAATATTTCTTTAGCAGAAAATACGATTATAATATTTTTTTTTTTTAATGGGCGTGACTCACCCACTTATGACCACATACATACATATGTGGATCCCGGTAACCGTTCAATTGGTATCACACTAGATACAATTATTGGACAATTGGTACCATACTAGATACAATTATTGTACTTGACACAGAAAAGCAATATATACGATTTTTTTAAATGGGACTAAAATTACGCCCACTTTTCATATAACGGTAAATTTTAGAAATGCGGAAACTTCGAAATTTAAGGACGCTAATTTACTCAAATAACATTTTTATGGAATTTTGGAAAACAGGCGGTGTACCGCCAACTTATGTATAACTATATAAGTTATAAGGGCCTAGGTTCAAGCCTGATCAAAGCGAAATCGCAAAACAAAATAGAAAAAAAATTTTCTTAACAGCGATCGCCCCTCGGCAGGCAAAGGCAAACCTCCGAGTGTATTTTTGCTATTTTACAGCTTCTCATAAAAATGCAATCGCCGTTCGGAGTCGGCGTAAAACTGTCCCTTTTGTGTGACAACATCAAGGCGTACGCCACAAATCGGAGGAGAAGCTCGGCCAAACACTAACATATGTGTAAGTCTAACTGCCCGTAATATCGAAAATGTTTGAAATAGGGGTAAAGGCCCCCTGCTTATAAGACAACACAATTCGCCATACACCATACAGACTTTAAAACCAATTTCACATTTTAAAGAATTTCAACAGAAATTGCTTAGTTTTCTCCATTTTTCTCCGCGCACGTCTACACACCATAAAAATTAATCAAGTGTAACGAAATTTCACCACCCATAACACACACGGTTTGTGCATCGGCAACCAAAATTAACATATTTGGATTTTACACAGACGTCTGTGCAGACAAAACGGCGAGCATAGACTTTTTTACTTGCATAATTTTTTCCCTTTGAAAATTTAAACTAAACTTAAAATGAGAATATCTTGGAGAAAATTACCTTATATATAAAAACGGTATCCAGATTCATAATCTACGATCCAAAATTAAGTTTTCGAGTCTCCGGGTTTTTTGTGTATGTAATTTTAGCATTATTATACTATATTTAGTTCTAATACTTGGGTTTTTACTTAAAGCGGAATTTTTTTTTAGTAAACCTTGGCGACTTCAGTAACTACTATTGCTTTTAAAAACTGTCTCTTTTATCTTTATAGAAAATTTAAACTTCACAAGAAATCGTGCAATTATCCAAATGAAACCCCGCTGCCTGCAGTATCTATTCTAAAACCACTCATGGGAACTGACCCAAATTTGGAGCATAATCTTGAGTCATTTTTTAAAATGGATTACCCAATGGTATGTTTCAAATACAGCATGTATCGCAAATGAAAGTGTAATATTTTTCATCTTTTAGTATGAGTTGTTATTTTGTATAGAAGATAGCGTTGACCCAGCTATTAATATTGTACAAAGTTTAATGACGAAATATCCTCAAGTGGACGCCTCATTGTACATGGGTGGTTCGAAGGTTGGTATTAATCCAAAAATTAATAATATGCAGCCTGGTTATGCAGCTGCTAAATATGAGCTGATTATGATATCGGATAGCGGCATTAAAAGTAATTTACCTATAATATTAAAAACCACGCATATAGACATCGAGTTGTCTTATTTTTGTTTCAGTGAAGAATGATACTCTCCTTGATATGGTAAATAATATGACAGACAAGTATGCGCTTGTACATCAAATGCCGTTTACATGCGACCGCGAAGGCTTTGCTGCTACTTTTGAAAAGGTAAACCACATTTTAATCTAGTTACATCTTATATTTTCGATGCCAAGTTGTGATTAGCTTTAGTTCGTTGGTCTGACCATTTATTCAATGGTGATAAATGAAATAAACTCGCCGTTAATACGCATTGCATACCCTTAGGCGCAAAACTTTTCTTCCTACTAAATTATGTCGCTTTGCGCAAATGCACGGTAGTAAAGAGTTAATTAAAAAAACGGAGGTAAAATATTTTAATATATCAAAAAGTAGAAAATAATTTTTTATAGACTCATAGAATTTGTCTTGATAAGTTTTATTTTAAATTTTAACAATAGTAAATGCGAACAATTTGAGGAGATTTAATATGAACAACGTTGGGCGCATGTAATAGACTTAAATGGATATATAAAGTGATGAAATCAACCGCTTAAAATGGATCTCAAAATAGCTTGCGCAATAGAAATTTTAGGTCTAAGCCAGAGGCAGGCATTTTTTGATTTTCCAAACACATGTAATTGGGCTTCAAAATGCTGCTTGCTGCGACGTCGACACATGTATACTATCATCGCCTTCGTGTGTCTTACGATAATTGACGATTGACTGATGCTTCGCTGGTATTTCGGCAAAGCAAATCAAATCAGTTGCTGTTGAGAGTGTTCGGACGCCAAAAAGTTTTCTTAGTGGTATATAAGCAGAAAAATTGTGGTACATTCCAAAACAATGTGGTAGATTAAAATAAATAAATGTTTAAATATTTTATATGTACTTATGGTCAGCTGATTAAGTTAAGTGACATGTTGACCAGCTTTGGCTATTTACATTTTTTGTTTATTTATTGTTTATCTCTTTTTTGCTGACGGTGCTAGTCATTTTCTTCCATATAAAAGAAAATGCCAATCATTGAAAATTAACACGATTTCTTAGCGCTCGAAATTTGCACTTTGAGCTACTAAATTTTAATGGGCTATAAAACTGCATACGTAAAACTTTTCTAGAAATTCTAAATAAAAAGCCAAAGCGACAGAATAAGATGCATTTTTTTAGAAATGATCTATCATTTTTTGATAGAGAATCATTTTATGATAGATATTGATAATTTTCGGCCGCTGTGGTGTAGTGGTAAGCAGTGCGCGCTTCCACTCCGCAGCACCTGGGTTCAGACCCTGGTCAAAGCAACATCGCAAAAAAAATAAAAAAAAAGGTTTTTTCTTAACAGCGGTCGTCCCTCGGCAGGCAATGGCAAACCTCCGAGTGTTTTTCTGCCATGAAAAACAGCTTCTCATAAAAATAAAATCGCCGTACGGAGTCGGCGTAAAACTGTAGGTGCCTCCGCTTTGTGTGACAACATCGAGGCGCACGCCACAAGTCGGAGGAGAAGCTCGGCCAAACACTAACATATGGGTGTTTCCAGCGGAAGGTCCACCACGACAAAAAAAATAAAAGTTTTATATCTAACGTATTTACGGGCCGATTTGTCTGCTTTTTAAAATATATACTGGCTATGTAAGTAGAATCATCTTTGCATAAAATGGTCTTCCTAGGTGGTGCCAAGGTCGAGATATTTCGAAAAACCGTATTTATGGTCTAATTTGGTTCGAATTTGGCGTATGTGGTTGAAACATAATAAATCATAGATTTCTAATAAATTGACCCTGAATTGGCGCTGAAGTCAAAATATAAAGTATATTCTACATAAAATACATGTTTTATTTGCGTTAAAAATTCATTTAAAAGCAATATTAACAAAAATATAACGATGGAAATTTATGTCACGTGACGCCACGTCACGTCACGTTTCACACTTGGGGTTGTAAAAGAGAATTGAAACAATTTGCATTAATTCAAAAAACTCTAAAAACAACTAGAATTGCTCCAAATCATATTAAAATAAGTTTCATGAAAATAGCCATCCACAATTCGCAGAGTTTTGCGATTTTGTAAGAAAAGAAAAAATCAACTTCCATTTTTTGTCACGTAACGACACTCTCTTTAAATGCTTATATTTCAGGACCAAGCAGTTCGATTGATTTCATTTTTCGGTTAAATATAGAGCTAATTATGTGCTATACAATGGCCCAAAAAAGTTAAAGAAAACAAATGGTATTCCTTTTTTGTATCACATTGAAATCGTACGACTGCCACGTGCGCCACCATGTGAATGCCCATATGTGTAATTTTCGTGCTGATGTATATTACTTTCACCAACCCTAAATTGAATGAAGAACGCTGCTTTTTTTCGAAAAGCTTCTTCGCTCACCCTCTTTCACCTTTTCAAAACGACTATGACACAGTTTGTAATGTCTTTTTAAACAAGACATAACATTGTGACTCATAACGCGAAAGCAAATCGCGCATTGCGCACACTCATCCATGTTTTCTATGCAAGAAAAATGTATTTGAATAGTTTCGCAAGGAAGTCTCAGCAGCAACTGATTTGATTTGCTTTGCCGAAGTGCTAGCAAAGCATCAGTCAATCGTCAATTATCGTAAGACGCACGAAGACGATCTTATCCAGTGTTGCCGCGAAGCTTTTTTAGTGGTAGCCAAATTCCTTTATAAAAGGGCTAAAAAAGAGCTAAAAAAAGTCGTTGTGGCTAAAAATGGTAGCTAAAATTTTTTACTTACATATACATATATAAGTATACACGCAAACATTTTAAATAAGCAATGGTATAGAAAAACAATGAACACTGGGTAAAAAGCTAAACCTTTTTGTATAAAAGGGGAAATATACGACACCAACTTGCTGGCTCCATCAAGTGATTGTACCATCAGGCTCGAAGCAATAACTTACCAGCATGGTGGTACAATATTTATTTATTTACAAATGAGGTCGAAGAAAGATCGAAATGATTAGAGCCGAAATTTCACAAATTTTCTACCATTTTGTTAAACATTGTTTTTTTGTTTTAATTCACAACTGCAATATCGCGAACTTAATCTTCCACAAACACGGCTTTGACTGATATAGTGCAGGAAATTTCCGCTCAAATACTCTTTACTTAGAAAATTTAGCTAATTTCACCACTAACGACACCAGCATGCTGGTACGATCATAAAATTTTCAAATACTTTTTGAAGTCGCACCAGCAGCTGGTACAATCACACCACAAAAACATACACGGTCAATCGACATGATGGGCCATTTAACAAATTAAGCATATTAAGGAACTATATTGCAGTATGTATGTATAAAAACGTAAGGAACATACAATATATATATGTATATTTCTTAGTTTAAAAATTCATCTCCTCTTTTTTTTTGGTTGTTTGTGTTTCCGACAGGGTAGGAGTATGATGTATTGTTGTCGAACGAAAAATGACACTGAAGATGGCACAACGCCGAAACCGGTTTGTCTCCAAACCAAATTTGATAAGGGATGACGGAAAATCGTTCCACAATACATCAATTCATCTCCTACTTAAATGAGAAAAATGAAACCAAATTAAGCATATACAACTTTTTCACGACATGTATGAATAAATTCTTTTAAGGGCTAAAAAAGGGCTAGGGGCAATTTTAAATTTACGTGGCCACAAAAAGTATGTGGTAGCTAAATCTAGCCACCAAAGTGCTAAAACGGCAACACTGATCATATCATCAATGTGTCGACGTCGCAGCAAGCAATGTTGTTTTTTGTTGTAGAAAATACCCATTCATTAATGCGCAAATGAACAAATTAAAAAAAGAAGTTTCAAGATCTGAAAGTTTTTTAGCTTACGGTGGTAGAAGTAGTAGAAATGTAATTTAGCAAAAAAAAGTGTTATCTATTCCACAAACGTGGGAACATCCGAGCACTGGCTGTTGAGCAAAACTTCGCTGCTTCGCACACAAGCGCATGTATGAGATAGTGAGTGCCCACCTCTGGTCTAAGCACACGATATAAAATTTCATTGCACGGTATAGAGTTTAAATCTTGAATAAAAGAAATCATATCATAGTCTGGTCTATTCTTCGCTGTAAATTTTTTAAACCCTTTTCCCATTCCGCGCAGACTCGATACCGGAAAATTTTGTTACCCTCTTATAAGCTGATAAGTTAATAAGATAGGAAAATAACGACATAGTAAGATTGTGTATTAAAAAGTTATTTCTTTGACTTATTTTCTACTTTTGAACGATATTCTGGTTTTGTATTATATGAAACAGACATTTTATTTATTGTCTCTTTCAACATACATATGATGTTGCGGCGAATTGCGTGTGAAACTCGTCTTTGTTCCAAATTAAAAGCGTTTGATAAACATTAAATTCAATTGTCTTTATTCACTAACAATAGCGCTAAATTTGTACAATAATTATTGCGGGTAAAGCGTTAGATAAAAACTACGAAATATTAAGCGGGTGAACTTCGCGGAGATTGCGGAAAAACGATGCTTAGCGAGCGGGTATTAACAACGAGTGAGTATAAATGTGCAAAAATGTACAAAACAAGAAGGGCATAACAAAAAGAACGTCAAAGTCGTTAACCCGTATGCGCTTACATTGCTGACATTAACCATTATGTGATCATACACTAATAAACTTAAGAAAATGCATACATGAACTCAACATACCGCCGCGCTTGAACTACCTTGATACGTTCAATATAAAAGTTACAAATGCATAAACAATTTAATACTGGCAAAATTTCAAATGAAAATTATAGATAAGTTGCTATATACTAGACTTCTTCATGAAATATATCTCCTTTCGTTGGTAAGAGGCAGAGCTTAACTATGGGCCGAACTAGTTCGCCTTGCGGTGTCTTCAACGTAACCACTCTTACGCGCCCATCAGCACCAGGATGGCATTTAGTAACTCTTGCCAGCGTCCACTTCGTCGGAGGAGTAGGCTCGTTGCAGACCGCAACCACATCACCTTCTACGATGTTGCGCGAAGAACGAAACCACTTGGTGCGACGCTGTAGACTGACGAGATACTCGTCTCTCCAACGCCGCCAGAAATGTCGCCTCATGGCAGAAATAGTTTGCCACCGCTGACGAAGATTTCCACAGAACCCTTGACCCTCAGGTTCTGGGATTGACTTTAGTGGTTCGCCAGTAATAAAATGACCAGGAGTTAGGACTTCTAAGTCATCAGCAGCTGCAGAGTTGTCACAGAGCGGGCGGGAGTTTACGCAGGCCTCTACTTCAGTCAACAGCGTGTTGAACTCTTCATAGGACAGTAGAGTTGCACCCAGTACGCGTTTCAGGTGATACTTAATGCGCTTGACGCCTGTTTCCCAGTATCCACCCATATGAGGTGCAGACGGAGGGTTGAAACGCCACTCGATGTTTGAGTCGGCAAAGAACGAACGTAGTTTAGCATCTGCCATGCACCGCTGGAATGCAATTCGAAGTTCTTTCTCAGCGCCGACGAAATTCGTGCCGTTGTCAGACGACATGACTCTGCAGTAGCCCCGGCGGCTTATGAATCTTTTGAGCGCATTCAGAAACGCTGGTGTTGACAGGTCTCCAACAAACTCCAAGTGCATGGCACCAGTGCACATGCATACAAATGAGCAAATGTAGCCCTTGGTCGCCTTCGCTCCTCTACCATGGGTGAACTTATATAAGTAAGGTCCAGCGAAGTCGACAGCGGTGCGGGTAAAGCAACGAGCGTAGGTGGTACGAGTTGCAGGTAAATCTCCCATAGATTGTGTGGCGAGATTGCGGTTTAAACGGGTGCATTTCACGCATTTATGATATATGCTACGTATAAGGCTGCGAGCACCAATAAGCCAGTATCGGCGTTGCAAGACGGTCTGCATAATGCGGGGTCCAGAGTGTAACGTGAACTCGTGAATATCGTGGACGATTAATTTTGCAAGCGGAGAGTTTTTTGGTAGGATGGCTGGGTGCCTTACATCAGGAGTAACTGCAGCATGCTTCAAACGACCTCCAACACGCAAGACGTTTTTCTCATCGAGGTATGGCTGCAAGCGCAAAAGACTGCTGCGAAGCGGGATTGGCCTTTTTGCGCTGCAAAGAGAGATTTCGTTAGAAAAATAGAATGATTGGGTATACCTGATCAGGCGCAGTTCAGCTTCGGATAACTCTTGACAACTCGGAGGACCGAATCGCCTAGCAGCATTGAGCCGAGTATTCACTCGAGCGTTGACAAAGAACCTTAGCACGTAAGCGATGACACGGCGCAGTTTGGAAAACGACGAATACTTCAGCATTATAGGCCAGTGCTCGTTTGAGCTCGTAACATGAGCAACGACTTTGCTTCGAACGCCTATCTCGGTTGTGTGCTGTTTAGACGAGGTTTGTTTCCAGAACTGGTCAGTGCTCTTCAAGAATTCGGGGCCCGTCCACCACAGTTGTTGATGCTGCAGCTCAGATGGAGTTATACCTCTCGAGGCACAATCGGCTGGATTCAGTTCCGAGCGGACATGGTTCCAACACTCAGGAGGAAGAATTTCCTGAATGTCAGCGACCCGATTGGCGATGAACGTCAGCCATTTGCTAGGATGCGCTTGTATCCACGCCAACGTGATTGTGGAGTCCGTCCAGGCATACAGCGGATAGCGGAGATCGTCCCAACTGTGTAACACGCTTTGCACCAACTTAGCAGCGAGATGCGCAGCGCATAGTTCTAGACGGGGCAGCGTTGTTGTTTTAAGCGGCGCTACTTTGGACTTCGACGAGATCAGCGCAACAGTGACCCGGCCGTCGGGTTGCAAGGTGCGCGCGTACATAACGGCGGCGTAAGCTCGTTCGGACGCGTCAGCAAAGATATGCAGCTCAGTGAGTGATCCAGTTGCACCTGAGCCAATCCAGCGAGTTACCTTCAAGTTCGAAAGAAGTTGCAGCTCCGAGCGATGTGCTAACCACTTCATTGCAGTAGAGTCAGGAATGACGTCATCCCAACCAACATTGTTACGCCAAATCTCCTGGAACCACATTTTCGATCTTATCGTCGCTGGAGCGAGCAGTCCCAGAGGATCGAAAAGCGTGCTAGCATCAGATAGAAAGGTTCTCTTCGTTAAAATAGCGGGTGGCTTCTTCAAATTAACCACGAACGTTAGGTAATCCTTTGCTGTATTCCACACTAGACCCAAAGCGTGGACATTCTCACCGTCGACTAAGTAGTGAGATATTGTTTTCGATGCATTTGATATTTTTTCGCAAAGTTCCGCACAATTCGATGCCCACTTTCGAAGCTCGAAGCCACCTTCTTTCAGGATTTCGGAGACATTTTGCTGTAAAAGTAGCAGCTCTTCTTTGGACGATGTACCAGTGATGAGATCGTCCATGTAAAAGTCTTTGTGGATGACAGCAGAAGCTTTCTCACAAATGTGCGAATATTTTGCGGTTTGTTGTAGCGATCTCACAGCTAGATGAGACGCGGCTGCCACGCCGTAAGTTACGCGCAGCATACGATAGTCTTGTATGGGTAAACTCGGATCTCGACGCCATACAATTCGCTGTAGATCAATGTGCTTCGGTGCTACGCATATTTGGCGGTACATTTTCGCAATGTCCGCGGTCAGTGCATAGCGATGCGTTCTAAAACGCGTTAAAATTGAAAATAAGTCCTGCTGCAGTTGAGGACCGACAAATAATGCGTCGTTCAGCGAATTTCCGGTGGCCGTTTTAGCCGACGCGTTGAAAACGACCCTCAGCTTAGTGGTAACGCTCGAATCCTTTACAACGGCATGATGCGGCATGTAAAACATTTGATTCGTTGATTCTGGTGCGAGCTCCATATGATTCATGTCGAGAAGTTCCTGCATGAACTCATTGTAGCGTAGCCGCAGGTCGTCGTCCCGAGCAAGGCGCCTCTCGATGCGTAGTAGGCTTTGGACAGCATAACTTCGCGAATCGCCCAGAAGTACGTCGGTCTTCAGCGGCAGTTCAACTACAAAGCGACCGTCAGGTGCTCTTTGGTGCGTTGTTTCGAAGAGTTCTTCGCAGTGACGCTCTTCGTATGTGAGGTGGGTCTTTTGCGGAGCTTCTTCTAACTCCCACAGTCTAGTAAGAGCTCTATCCAACTGGACATCGCAGTGCAGCGACTGTAGGCGAGGTGCAGCAGGTTCTATTCCGTCGACGCTTCCAAATAGCGTCCAACCAAAGACAGTGCGCTGAGTCATCGGCGTACCAGGTGGACCCTTACGGACTTCTGAGCAAAGGAGCTGTTGCATGACGTCCATACCAACCAGAATGTCGATACGCCCGGGTTTCATGAACTGCGGATCGGCTAAGAATAAGCCTTGCACATGCGGCCACGCTAAAACTGACAAAGTCTGTGTGGGCAAGTCGCTTGTAATCTTGGGTAAGATTAACGCGTTGATAGGGAAGCATTCATCTAAACAATACGACGACAATGAAAGTAATACCTCACCTCTAGAGCGGCCTCCTTGCGACGAACCGATGCCAGTAATGGATACTGCGGACGCTTTTCGTGGTAGACCTAGACGTTGTACACATGCCTCAGTTACGAAGGACGCATGCGAGCCGGAATCAAACAGCAAGCGCGCGGTTTGCCAATGACCACAACAATCGCGGACTTTGACTAGGGCGGTAGCCAATAGCACAGTTCTGTCTTTTGGACGCGGCGGGTTGGAGCTAGCATTCAAATACGAGGATGTCCATGCAGCAGCGGAGCCTGTGGACGAGGCGATAGCGGATGAAGTGTTTGTGTTTGATTGTAGTGCGGCATTCGGTGCGAGAGGGGATGGCGTGACAGGAGACGCATTGTTGACAAAATGAGCGGTGGTTGTGACGTTAGTTGTAGAGGAGGCATTATGCAGCAGCGTGTGATGACGTTGCTGGCAGATCCTGCATGCAGAGGAGCTATTACATTTTGCCTTGTAATGACCGGAGCTTAAGCAGTTCGTACACACGCGCGCTTCTCTGACAAACTTCGATTTCGCGTTTGAGTCCAGGTTGCGAAACTTATCACAACTATATATTTTGTGAGGACCTTTACAATAGGTACAACCTGAGCTGTTTTGTTCCTGCACTGCGTGAAACACATTCGTGGACTTGCTCGCTGAAGTGGTTTTACCCTTGGTGGGTAGTGATGTTGACGACGAAAGCATGGCCAGAGACCGACACCTAACTTCCAAAAACGTGGACAGCTGCTCGAACGACGGAGGCTCATCACTGACGAGTGATAGCTCCCACTGTTTACGCGTCTCGAATGCTAATTTGTTTACTACTTCGTGTACCAACCAATCGTCCCAAAACTCTACTGGTCGACCTAAAGCCTTAAGTTCGCGTATGTGTTGTTGAAATGCGTCGATTACACTTTTTATTGTGTCAGCAGTATCACTAGTAGCCTTTTTAACATCGGCTATAGCTCTGAGATGCCCTTCCACTATTACCCGCATGACCTTATAGCGCGATTTCAAAAGGTCCCAAGCTTCATCGTAATTAGCGTCACATATTTTGAAGCCACTTATAATTTTTAACGCGTCACCTTTCAAACAACTACGGAGATAGTGCAGCTTTTGTCCGTGCGACAATGCGGCATTACTATCCACCAGCGAAGAAAATGCATCAAAAAACCAATCCATTCTGTGGAGTCACCCGAGAATGTAGGCATTTGAGCGGGCGAGGGGTGTGATTCGGTACGACACTTCTGTACGCGATTAAAATTGGCTAAAGCCGTAGAATACCAAGTCTCGGCTTGAATTCGCACATTTTCTTCGACCTCTGTATTATCACTTCCGCACGAGAGTTCTACCGCGTCATGAGCGGTATTGAAACGAGCCCACTGTTCGTTAAGGAGTTGCAGATAACTTTTTTAACACTTTCTGCGTCCATTAAAAATGCTTCGTCCGTGCTCTTAGCCATATATCGCTTAATGGCATTGAGCGCAGAATCGCGCGTTTTAACGAAGTTCGACATTTTTCGTTTTGCTTTTGACGAGTCGTTCGTAGGTCACAAATTTAATATTTGGCACTTGCAAAGGGCAATTGAAGGACGCGTTAGGTTTATAGAGGTTCTTAAGGTTAAATGAAGGACGACCGCACCAATGTAACAAACGAGTTAATGCGCTGAAATCGGCTCTATTTGTTTAAAATCCACGCACGGTATTTTTTAGCCATAAAGTAACTTGCCGTAATTGCAAGTTGCACTTTTGTGTTTAGCAGGGATCGCAATTATAGCTCTAGTATTTTGTTTTAGTTCACTTGAGGGTAGCACTCTGTTTTCTTTAGTTTTTATTTGCGGATTATACTAGAAAACTCTAGACTTTTTCTCGTACGTATGTATGTATGTACGTATATTTAATATTCATACAAACTAGCAAGCGGAATTAGCAAATCCGGACCGAAGGACCAGCAATGTTGCGGCGAATTGCGTGTGAAACTCGTCTTTCTTCCAAATTAAAAGCGTTTGATAAGCATTAAATTCAATTGTCTTTATTCACTAACAATAGCGCTAAATTTGTACAATAATTATTGCGGGTAAAGCGTTAGATAAAAACTACGAAATGTTAAGCGGGTGAACTTCGCGGAGATTGCGGAAAAACGATGCTTAGCGAGCGGGTATTAACAACGAGTGAGTATAAATGTGCAAAAATGTACAAAACAAGAAGGGCATAACAAAAAGAACGTCAAAGTCGTTAACCCGTATGCGCTTACATTGCTGACATTAACCATTATGTGATCATACACTAATAAACTTAAGAAAATGCATACATGAACTCAACATATGATCAGCAACTAAATTTATTTAAAGAAATGCATTCATGCATTTGAAAGTGTTGCAAGCTCAACTATTTTACATGATTGGCAACTCTAGACTTGTCTGGCATTAATTGCACGTATTCAGAAATATATGTTGAATGTTCACCAAATTGTGGTTTATCCATTTCCAGTATTGCCATATTGCTGGTGTTAGTACATAGTACTGACTATAATTACGGTGACCATCCGTCCTGTATTTCTTTTAATGTCCTGTATTTGTCCCGTATTCGGTATTTTGGCGCCTTAACAGCTCATAAAAATGACATGCCTATGAACCAGTTTTTATTTTTAAATCTGGACGATTATGATTCGAATCAAGGAGCAAATATGTAGATGGTCGCTGAAGTTATAATTTTGCGTAGAACAACTGGGTGTTTGTGGGTATGAATTAAAATTAGACATTAATGACTGTTATTAAATTTTCTAAAAGAAATTTCACTAGTATTTAGCTTTTTTTTTCAGTCACCGACTATCTCCTGTTGCGTACAGACGTGTTTAGTGCAAAATGCCAGTGCTAGTGTTTTCCCCAAATAAAAGCAAAATAAACAATAACAACTTAACAAACAAACAAAGCAATAGTAAATTGAGTTTGCTTCACACAGCATCCGTAGGTCATACGGTATTTTGTACCAATCTCAAGCCAGCAGTTATAGTATACTCAACACAACAAACGCTACATAATACATAAACACACCATCATGCAAATGGAACCTCCGGATAGGAGCCACAATAGGTTTTCGGTCCTAGAAGACCATGTGGATCGTCTAATCTCACCGTTCTACTACCCTACGTTACCTCAAAAACAAACAACGACGGATCACCCAAAATACCTAATAATGACTTCCACCAACAACGAATTAACAAAACTTAGCCCGTTTGTAATTAAAAAAGGCATTGATGCTAAATCCACTCAAACCGATCAAATTAAGTAACTAAGAGATGGTTCCATCCTGTTCCTAGCCCGGAATGCTAAAGTAGCTGAAAAGTTCTTACAAACGAAACATCTTTCCAATTTGTGTATAATCACTGTCACATTACACGAAAACCTCAACACAGTAAAAGGAGTTGTATACGCACCCTGCCTGATTAACTTCAACGGTAACGAAATCGTTGAAGAACTAAAAAGTCAAGGCGTAGCTAAAATTTACAAATTCATTCGTACACAAGACGGAAAAACAGTACCAACTGGAAAAATTGTAATTACATTTGATCTTTACCAATTGCCAAAAACTTTGGACGTAGCATGGTATAAAGTACGGGTAGATCCCTACTTTCCCAACCCCATGATATGCCGAAATTGTCAACACCTAGTGCACACAAAAAATCGTTGCTCGAAACCCACTACCTGCGAAGGTTGTAGCTTACCCCCACACTCGCCAGACACATCCACTCGTAACCAATGCGCCAACTGCGTCAATGAACACTCCTCGGACACAAACTGTCCGCGATTCAACCAAATGAAAGAAGTACTGCAAATAAAAACTATTTACAAATGCTCGATAGGCGAAGCCTACAAAAAATATAACGAAAAGAACACGCTAACACATAGCACAAAGTCCTATGCATCTAAAGCTAAAATATCTCCTCACCTTAATCACTCAACAGCACCAGCAAGCAAACCATCAGCTTCATCAACAGCTCCACCCAGTCACCACTTTCTAATCTTACCAAAGAACTCATTAACCACAACGAATACTATATCCCGAGATCAGAAACAAAATCACCGTCCGACGAAACTTAACTCTAAGGCTTAACCTAGTAAATTCAAATTTACAAGGCTACAAGCTCTCTCCATACAAATGATCAACAGATTCAATACTTTGCAATGGTACATAAAAGGTTTCGTTAACAATAATATTGATCTCGAATTAATCCGCAAGGAACACAACCCACATTTGATTGCCCTACAAGAAACACACTGTCCTATTGGCTTCAACCCTATTGCTCCAAAGAACTACACAGCATACTACAACAATAACTCACACACATACGCTAATCAAGGAGTCGGAATCTTGATTAAATCGAACATACCACACAAGCACACTCCAATTGCTTCTCCAAAATATAAGTATTGAAGTTACACTGAACTTAAATTTTTCAGTAATCTCCTTATATATATACTAGCTTATACCCCGCGCTTTTATACAAATATGAAAAATAATTTAATGATGTTAGATTTTATTTCTGTGCCCATTTCGTTATAGCTCGTTATTTTTTAAGCGAGTTAAGGTATTTAGGCCATTTAAAACTATGAAATTATAAAATCTCGTCTGCGCGCTAGGCATACGAAAGATATCAATCCCTCTAAGTTTACCTTAAAATGGTTCCAGGTATACGACGAGTAAACATGTAACCTTCTTGGAGGTGCCACGGCGGGTTCTAATATTTCCAACTCAAATTTAGTAACCTGGCCTTGATAAAATACCACTTCTCATTACTGTAGCAAATGCCTCAAGAGAGCTTTAGATTATAAGGCCGAACCCGGCTCTCCCTTTTCCATTAAATGACATTT
>NW_016157789.1:102171-151944 GCF_001687245.7 Rhagoletis zephyria | reverse complement strand
GTGCTCTTCCGATAACTCCATACCAAGTTCCAGTATTCTTCCACAAACACTTCCAGGGAGATGTGGGCAAGAAAAAGTCAATTTGTACCGAAAGTGCCACGCCCCTTTTTCTTATGACCCTAATCTTCTTTCATGAATTTAGAATTGATTTTACATACCCCAGTACCAAGTTCAGTACTCTACCATGAACACCTCTAGAGATATGCAGTATAAAAGTAAATTTGTACGGGAGGTACCATGCCCCCTTTTCGAATAAGGCAAATTTTTCTCCATGAGTATGGAATTAATTTTGTGTACACATCTCGGTGCCAAGTTCCCGTCCTCTGCAATAAACACCTCCAGAGATATGCAGCATAGAAAAATCAATTTGCATGGGAGTTGCCACATCACCTTTTCCAATAACTCTCATTTTTCTCCATGAGTATGGTATTAGTTTCACATACATACATACATATGTATTTCCATACCAACCTTGAGTACTTTACCCCAAACATTTGAAGGGATATGCAATATGAAACTTTCAGTTAGTATGGGAGGTGCTACGCCCCTTTTCCAAAAACGTCAATTTTTCTCCGTGAATATGAACATGATTTCACACAGTGTTGGAAAACTGTTAATCTGGTTAACGATTAAAAATTAACGATTAAAATGTTAATCGCGTTTGACGATTAAAATTAATTAGTCGTTATCAACTGTACGATTAATGATAACATTTTTTGAATCGTTAATCGCTGGCTGCGATTACGTTTAATTAATTTAAAACATTAATCGTTAATCCAATTAAAAACAAAATCTGATTAATTTGTCTAGTTTGTCCGAGTTTGAAACCAAACACCAGTTATAGTAATTATTTTGTGTTTTACGCTTATAAAAAGCACATAATATAAAAAAATTATAAATATTGTTATTAGTAATACATAAACTGGGAACTTTTACAAACCTAGTTTGTAAAACGTTTGTTGGTATATATATTAATGAAAATGCACACGAAATTGCTTAGATGGATGGGGAAATCCTACTTAGACATACCGGATTAACTTGCTTTGTGTGCACAGGGAAATTCCAGCATAACTTAATTAATCACCACTTGATCAAATTAAGAGTTAATGATTAAAAATTAATTTTTTAATCGCGGTCACGATTAACTGTTTAGTCAGATTAAAATTAATCATGATTAACTCTAATCAGATTGAATTTAATCGAATTAACTAACTGATTAAAACATCAATCGAATAATGCCAACATTGATTTCACATACATATCACTATACCAAGTTTCAGTTCTCTCCCACAAATACTTCCAGAGATATGTATGTAATATGAAAATTCCAATTTGTATGGGAGGGCCTTCCTTCCGAAATCCGTAGTAAGTGTACTAAATTTCGTTCTAATCGGAAAATCGGTTAAGGAAGTAGCCTGTTTTTCAATCCAGGTCATAAAAAATCTTTGAGCAAAATTTCATTTCCATACAGGTGGCAATTCTTAAAAAAGTAGCCGATTTTCCAGTCTAGGTCATAAGCTATCTGTGTGCAAACTTTCATGCAAATCAGTTCTGTCATTTACGCGTATTAATTTAATTAAACTTTCCTAATACGTGATAACTCTTAAAATAGTAGCCTATGTTCCAACATAGGTCATAAGCTATCTCTGTGCGAAATGTCATGCAAATCTGTTAAGTCGTTTGGGCGTATTAATTTAATTAAAACTTTTTTAACAGGTGGTAACTCTTCCAAAAAATTAGCCTATTTCCCACTGTAGGTCATAAGCTATCAGCTCGCAAAATTTCATGCAAATCCGTTCAGACTTTTCTGCGTATTAGTTTAATTAAACTTGTTTAGCAGGTTGTAACTCTTANGTCATAAGCTATCTCTGTGCGAAATGTCATGCAAATCTGTTAAGTCGTTTGGGCGTATTAATTTAATTAAAACTTTTTTAACAGGTGGTAACTCTTCCAAAAAATTAGCCTATTTCCCACTGTAGGTCATAAGCTATCAGCTCGCAAAATTTCATGCAAATCCGTTCAGACTTTTCTGCGTATTAGTTTAATTAAACTTGTTTAGCAGGTTGTAACTCTTAAAAAAAAGGAGCCTATTTTTCAACCTAGCTCATAAGCTATCTGTGTGAAAACCTCCATGCAAATCAGTTCATTCATTTCCGCGTATTAATTAAATTAAACATTTCTAACAGGTGGCAACTCTTAAAAATAGCCTACTTTCTAACGTAGGTCATAAGCTATCTGTGTGCAAAATTTCATGCAAATCCGTTTAGTCGTTTCCGCGTATTAGTTAAATCAAACTTTTTTAACAGGTGGCAACACTTCCAAAAAAATTAACCTATTTCTCACTGTAGGTCATAAGCTATCTGCTAGCAAAATTTCATGCAAATCCATTCAGTCGTTTCCGCGTACTAATTTAATGAAACTTTTTTAACAGGTGGCAACACTTCCAAAAAATTAACCTATTTCTCACTGTAGGTCATAAGCTATCTGCTTGCAAAAATTCATGCAAATCCGTTCAGTCGTTTCCGCGTGATGATTTCCCAACCATCCAAACATACAAACTTTCACATTTATAATATTAGTAACATAAGATTAGTAAGATAGTAAGATTAGTAAGATTAGTAAGATAGTAAGATTAGTAAGATTGGTTATAATTATTGGGAGTCTCCGGAAGAGAAATAGAGTTTTCCGATTAAAAAGTATTCAGCCCTATTCTGCATTTCGACTCGAATCGAAATTTTCTCCGTTTGGCAACTTTGGTATTTTGCGTTCCGTTTCCTTTCGATCAATCTTCGAAATTTACGATTATATCTATTCTACATTTCGATCGTAGTTCCGTTTTTCTAAGTTGCAAATTTTTTGAGGAGAACGTTTCGATTGTTGTTTTCGTGGGTTTAAATAATAAAATTTTATAAAAAAAAACAAGTAAAATATACTGTGCGTGATTGCGAAAGTCATCGTAAATGAGTTTTCTAGATTTCTGTGTTTTCGCGAGCGGTAATACGGGCAATACGAAAAATTGGCTCAAATAATGGCAACCATAAGGGATATTGAGAGAGGTTTTCATAGAGGAAGCACAGGTGGTTTTGTTTTCATTATCTATAAATAAGACTGTGAAATGTACTGAACACAATTTATTCTTTGTATATAAAATTAATAGAGGTATGTACATACATACACACATACATACATAAAATGTGAAGTTACATAAAAAGATGCTTTTATTATTGCACTCGTTTTTACTAACTTTTAAAAAGAGGTGCGTATGTTGTCTCGAATTCGATTTGCTATGGAAGGATAAGTTTGTTCTTCCCCTCCTCCTGACGGATTTCAAAATGGAATTCATTTGCGTTCAAATCTTCCACTCTGTAGCAAATGCAAATGTTGTGTAGTGCTCAAACAACGTTTATAATTTCACTGGCGTTGAGCGGTGAGAATGCAGTTCAATATGAATTTCTTATAATTCTTCACTCATCTGAAAAAGATCAAACATGTCCCTAAATCTCTGTCTTTCAACTTCCCCATCAGCAATCTGGGACTCGTTCTCCTCTTCAAGCAATAACGCCGCGGCTATGGATTTCATTTTTATAATTATGTTTCCACTTAAATAAAGCACGAACCAAATTTTATTTTTAAATTACAGTGATGCTAGATATATTTAGTTATTTTAAAATATTTACAAACTTTAACTTAATAAGCTGCTATAGTTTGGTGGCAAATATTTCTTTGTTTTGTTTCGAATTCACACATTCCTAGGCAAACAGCTGATTTCTAAAGATGTTTTCTGTTGTTGTTGTTGTTGTAGCAGCATACAAATTCCCCAAAGACTTTTTGGGGAGTGTTGCTGGAGTGACAGTCCTTGGCCAGATATAAATCTGGGTCGTTCCGGTTACGTAGACCCGACTGTCGTGGGAACGGATTTCTCTCTCCCTCTTCCTCTTTCGATTCGATCGTAATGCAGAATACCTAACTTCGATTCTTGCGGAGCGGAGTGCGGGAACGTGATCGAAATGCAGAATAGGGCTAATTAATTTTCAAGAATTCTGTACCATCTCTTCGAAAGGTTGTTTTTCCCCATATAAAATACATGGAAAGCTTTGAGCGCTTTGAGCGGCCTCTAAATATTTTTTGATTTAAAAATAAAAAATAGGGGTATATTTTTTTTTTTGTATAGAACAATAATAGGGGGTGAGAGCATAATTATTCCGAGTTTACTTTTTCACGTGCATTTTTGGAGCACCCTAGTCTACACTCACTACACTTTATTACATAGAGTCTACACTACTACAGCTCGGCCAATCTGACCTAATAATGGATGGACCTCCATCCGTTTAATATATATTTGTATCGATAACACTTATGAACTAATCGTTTATGGCTTTGTGCCGCTTCCGATCGCTTTCCCTGTTTCTTTACTCTTCAACAGTTTTATATTACATCCTTCTATTATGCTGTCATTGGGTATTTGAGTAATTTGTCTTTTTTCTATGTCTCTGATTACGTAGTGGTCATTTGTCAGTTTTTTATGTACGATGGATGGTTACGGTGACCATGTTTATGGGAGCCGAATACGTAACAAAAAATAATTCTGATTATATTTTCTACAAAAGCTACCAGATCTTAAAATCGTCAATGGTCCTAGATGTATTAGCCCTGAAACAGCATCCTTATAACTAGTAACATCACAAATTTGTAGGATATTTTTTTGTAACTGCAAATTTTAAGTATGTAGCTGTAGTAGAAAAGTTGAATGATAATTGGCTTCTTCCGCCATTCTGTTTTGGGTTTCTTGTAAATCTTGGAAAATCGTATACATCCAGCTTCACTACTTGGAAACCACGTTCTCTCGGCGAGATTATTGTAGAGATGTTGCCTGGTATCCTTCTGCAAATAGATGACAAATTGATCCAGTGCTGGATCGTAAATTTCCAACTCGGAACGACTCTTCTAGAATATCTTCTATTGATTTGCTGGTGGAGATATTTGGTGAAGACACATCTGCAGGAGTTGCTTGAGTAGGTATAATTATGGACGACGTGGATATGATTTCTGTGGTACGAAATGAATAAGACGTTAGGGTCCGTCTAAATAAATTATAAAATTTAAAAATATATATTACAAAATATACCTGAAAATTTTCGGCGTAAGTGTTCGTAACCCAATTTGATGGCGGAAAATTTATTGTCAGTTCCAAAAACGTCGGGCACCTTCGCTGTTTAAGAGTAGAATTACTGAATTCTTCAATGAATATTTGCTTAATTTGTCTTGCGGGCTATCAATTGCTTTTGAACAAAAATAAGCGAGTGCATCAATAAATGTAGATGACGCTCGGCTTGCACCTATAGGCTGTCTATATGATTATTATTATAATATTAATGAATCTATTGAAATACTAAATAATTTATTAAAATATCAATTTTATGATATTGAAGAAATTGTTAATTTTTTTAACTAATCTATATAATGTTATTGTCGGCCGCTGTGGTAAGCTGTGCGCGCTTCCACTCCGCTGCGCCTGGGTTCGAGCCCTGGTAAAAGCAACATCGAAAAAAAAAATAGAAAAAGTGTTTTTTTCTTAACAGCGGTCGTCCCTCGGCAGGCAATGGCAAACCTCCGAGTGTATTTCTGCCATGAAAAACAGCTTCTCATAAAAATACAATCGCCGTTTGGAGTCGGCGTAAAACTGTAGGTCCCTCCTCTTTTTGTGACAACATCAAGGCGCACGCCACAAATCGGAGGAGAAGCTCGGCCAAACACTAACATATGTGTAAGCGCCAATCTATTATTATTATATAATGTTATTGATAAAATAATTCCGAAAAAGTACGATATTAATTTTATCTCCTCCAAATGCCGGTAAAAATTTATATTTTTATGTGTTTTTACATTATTGTTTAAATTTTGGACACGTTGGCAATTTTAACATATATTGTTCATTTCCTTTAATGGAATGTGTTGATAGTAGAATTATTCTTTGGAATGAACCTTTGTTGGAACCATCTGCCGCTGAAACTTTAAAAGTGTTATTTGGAGGTGATACTGTATGGCTAAAGTAAAATACTGTAATTATGCTATAATTATGAGAACTCCAGTAATTGTGTTGTCAAATAGTGATATATTTGCAAGCGATTCAGCTTTTCGATCTAGAACGTTTGTGTATAATGTGTTTTAGCACCTTTTCTTGACGGTGTTACGCATTTTTTTCATACAAGGTAAGTATGTTCGACAATTTTTTGATAAGGAAGCAAATGTGCAGCACCTTGCCCTTGAACTTTATTATACTAAGTTTTTATGAGCTACAATACTGCAAACCAAAATTTTTTCAAAAAGTTTGAAATTTTGGTGGAATTCTGCAGAATTTTCGTAGTTTTTGCGCGAAGTCAAAAATTTGGATTCACTAAAATTATTGCTGTTTGTTAGGAAATGGGCTTTACTTTCATACAAAAATTATAAACATTAAATAAACAAAAGAAAAATAACCAAAAACCTTGCTAAAATGTTGAGTCCTAATTTATATTTTGGTCACTGTATATGTTTCTCGATTCGAATCACAAGCATCCAGACTAGAAAATAATAACTGTTACATCATATACCAACATCACTTTAAACTGGTCCATAGCCACGCAATTTTAATCAGCTGTTAAGCAGTGTTACCAAGTTTTGGATTTGAAAAAGCACTAAAACCCTAGAAAAAACGCGTTTTTTATATATTTTTATGTATTTATATATTTTTATAAAACAAACTAGCCAATGCCCGCTTGCTTCGCGGCGCCTAATCAGATCTTTTGCGTTGGCCAATACAAAAATAGCGTTTAAAAGCAAAAGCGGGGTGTAAAGTAAACATCTTTTGTTTAAAATGAAACGACTTAAGAGCAGAATCCTCCTCACATATAGGCCAAGAATGGTAGCGCTGTGATACCATATGGAATACTAATCCCTTCGATGTCATGAGTTTTGCCGATGGCCTTATTTCCACCTGTTAGCCCTATGGAAAGTAAATACGTCTAAGGTGAATATAGGGCCAAAAAAGACCAAACCCCGTGTGGGTTTCTATATATATCGGCTGCAGCGCAATCCATAAGGTCCCTTTTCTGCAAAACCACTGCTTGTCACGAAATGAATTCGCATTATGAATTTCAATCAGATTTTATAAAATATAGCGGGTTCATTTTTAGTAAACGAATTTTTCATTATACAGGCAGCGAATTTGAATGAAATCGGCTAATAAATACGACTTTTATAAGAAACTCTACTCCAGCGCCACCAGCGTGTTGTCTAGTAGGCTATAATAGGACCATATATGCAAGGTATAACCTCCGAAAATTTGAGTGTTTTTTAGTTCAGTCCGAGCAACGAAAACGGCTATAATTTTATGTATGTATGTACATATATGTTTGGAATGAAAAAAAGCATCATGAAAGTAATAAACGTTTCGAATTTGCATTAACAAAATCGGTTCATAAATAGGGCTTTTATCGGGTCCGTTTTTCGCAAATGCTTTTTTTATCATGCAGGTAGCTTATACTTTGAAATTGAACGAAATCGGTTCATAACTACGGCTTTTATAAATAACTCAACTCCCGCGCCACCTAGTGGGTCTATTTTTGGTAAACGCATTTTCCATCATGCTGGTCGCTTACATTTGAATTTAAAAGAAATCGGTTCATAAATACGATTTTTATAAATAACTCGACTCCAGCGCTACCTAGCGGGTCTATTTCTCGCATACGTATTTCCCATCATGGAGGTAGCACGCGTTTTGAATTTGAACGAAATCGGTTCATAAATACGGGTTTATAAATAACTCGACCCCAGCGCCACCTATCGAGTTTTCTGGTAGCCTATAATAGGACCATATATGTAAGGTATAACCTCTGAAAATTTTACTGAAATCTATGCAGTAGCTTTTGAGTTAACTCCGAACAACGAAAACGGCTATTATTTTATATATACATATATGGATAAAGTTTCGAATGGCACATTCAATGGCTTTGTAAGCAATCTTTCTAGTTGTAAAAAACAAAACAAAAACATAGTGTATTCTTTACACTTTATATACTAAAACAATCAGTCCCAGGTATAAAAATAATACAAATTACATATCGAGCTCAAAGATAATATTGTCATCATTATTTTGGACTTCTTCTGGCCACAAAACTGACTTGATGTCAAATTCAGAGGGTATATAAATGGAAATGTTAACTTCATCAGGTATTTTGTATCTCTCGCAGCAACATTTGTACGCCTAAGTGCGTTTTTAATATGTAATATAATAATAGATTGGCGCTTACACATATGTTAGTGTTTGGCCGAGCTTCTCCTCCGTTTTGTGGCGTGCGCCTTGATGTTGTCACACAAAGCGGAGGGACCTACAGTTTTACGCCGACTCCGAACGGCGGTTTTATTTTTATGAGAAGCTGTTTTTTGCATGGCAGAAATACACTCGGAGGTTTGCCATTGCCTGCCGGGGGACGACCGCTGTTAAGAAAAACCCTGTTTTCTATATTTTTTTTTTGCGATATTGCTTTGACCAGGGCTTGAACCCAGGTGTTTTGGAGTGGAACCGCGCACTGCTTACCACTACACTACTTCGGCCGACGACGTTTTTAATATGTAGCAATGATTTAACGGAATGCAATGACATGCGGTTACGGATTTTAGTCTTAAAAATGTTCATAGCACTGAAAACACGCTCAACTTCTGCATTAGAGTAATGGCAGATGTCTAATCGCTAAGCAGTCTTCATAGGATTTGACTTTTACCCAAAACTCGGTAGTGGACACTATGTTTTCCCATTGCATCAAATGAATGTTTCGCCAATGTTGCTATTAATAAAAACGTGACTTGCAGTTGACGATGTTGAAAGAAGAGAGAGTTTATTTCAAGGTTTTAGTGTATTAGTTCACAATTTGTACATAACAGGGTTGTATTGTTTAGTATATTTCAATACCCCTACTATAGCAAACAAGCGATAAAGTTTACAAATTTTCTATGTATTGAACTCCCAGCTTATTAAGTAAATTGTAATGTTTTATACTACATTAGCCCTTTGTAAATAAATCAGCAGGCATGTCGGCTGTAGGCAAATACATAATATTTAATATCTTTCCGTTTACACATTCTCGGCTGAAGTGATATCGGATATCAATGTGTTTACTTCTTTTATGAACTATAGGATTTCCCTTCAGCTTCTGTGCGCTCTGATTGTCATTAAATAAGTTAATGGTATACATGGTTTTTGTTATTTCAAATTGTAAGTTTCTTAAATATTTAGCCTCTTTGCAAGCGTCTGAGATACCCATGTGTTACCAACAAATAACACCTCCGGACAACTTGAAACACATGCCAGTGTAGGAATTTCTATCTACAGTATTGTTAGCCCAGTCGGCATCAACAAATCCTTCTACTTCTGAGCATTCATTAGCTGTGTACTTTATGCCATAATTTTTGGTTCTCTTTAAATATTTTAGAATTCGTTTCGCATATGCTCTTTTGTAAAACATTGATTAAATTGGCTAAGAAAACCTACAGCGTATGCAATATCTGGTCTAGTCAAGACAGCTAAATACATAAGACTTCCTATTAACTGTTGATACGGAAAGTTGATTTCGCAAATGTTTTCGCGAATAATAGATAACTTACTCTCCATTGGTGTATCTACAGTTTCACAATCATTCATGTTAAAATTTTGCAATACTTGATCAACACACTTATTTTGACATAAGGATATTTTTCAAATTTGTTTGTAATTACATTTATACCAAGACATTTTTTGATTTCGCCCAAATCTTTGATTTTAAATTTACTGGCTAGCTAGGAGTTTTAAAAATTTAGTTTCAGTATTATCGTTTAAAAAAATTAAGAAATCATCTACGTAAAGCGTAACAATAGTTTTGGATTGATCTTTTACTTTTGTATACCAGCAAGGCTCTAATTTAGATATTTGGTAGCCAATTGCCAGTAAACACTCATCTACCTTTTTGTACCAGGCCCTTGAGGATTGCTTGAGGCCATAGATTGCCTTTGTTAATTTTCATACCTTTGTGGTAACCCTAAGTTTCGCATTGAAATCGTACACGATATGGCAACTGCATTTTTAGCATACTCTTCTTATTTAGACATTCGCATTAAATTTTCCCGCTACTCAATACGAACCTTCTAGAAATATTTTCTGCAGGTGATCGGAGTACTTAAATTCCTGCTTCAACAAATACTGTATTCATTACCGGTTCTAATCTTGTCACGTGATCACAGACAGTGATATTGTATAATTTTAGTGGACATATCCGTAGATAATTATAGAGTTAAATAAAGACTATTGAAGTAAATTGTCAAAAGTGGTGACCCCGAAGAAGTGAACGCGTACAACAAGCTACAACATGCCACCTGGCGAGGAAGAGCAAGGTGCTAGTGGAGCACCCACGAATTACGTGCACAGCGGCGTCACACCGCCAAAACCAATGCAGCACATGACAGCTCAAAGCGATACTGTTGACAGCCTCGCCATGAGGGTGCCTGTTCCAACATTACACGGGCATTCCATCAACAACATAGAGTCCTGGTTCAAGCGACTAGAGGCGTACTTTTCAATCATCGGCTTCGGTAAAATGAATGCTGATCAGCGTGACCAAGCCAAATTCAATATTGCGGTTATGCACATGGATGAAAGGCTCCATGAACAGACTTTTGAATTTATCCGCAATCCACCGGAGAAATGCCAGTACGACGCTCTACGACAAGCAATTTTCGCCAGATTCCNTATCCGCAATCCACCGGAGAAATGCAAGTACGACGCTCTACGACAAGCAATTTTGTCCAGATTCTCCACATCACCCATGGCAAGATTGGAGCAGCTAACATCAGGAATTCAGCTTGGTGACAACAAACCGAGTTTCCTATTAACCCAGCTGCAACGAACCGATGTAACACGAGACCAGCAACTCATAAAGGACTTCTGGATACAACGACTACCAGTCTCAGCACGCGCAGTCATCGCTGGAGTTACAATAGCAAATCCTGAAATGACGGTCGAACAGCTAGCATCAATCGCGGACGAAATTGTTGATGCCGTACGGGTCAATAGCGTCGATGCAGTGTCATCATACGAACCACAGTATCCTAACCTCAAAAAACCACAAACAACGAGCTTGACTAGCAATAATGGAACTAGCTTGGATGACCGTGTCAGTCAGATGGAGCGCACTTTAGCTCGCATTGAGAAAAAACTTTCATCAACAAACCCAAACCGCAGCCGCTCGGTTACACGACGTCAAGACCACAGCTCTTCAAGTCACCGTAGTCAATTTCAACAACGGAACAATGAACAGCAGATTTGCTGGTACCACAAGAAGTTTAACGCACAAGCCAAGAAGTGCAACAGCCCGTGCAGTTTTTCTCAACAGTGTCCAAAAAACTAAGCACTTCGGTGGCATCGCCATCTAATGTCACCGAATCATATAGCGCGTCCCCAAACATACTATCAAACGCAGCAAGTTCAAACCTCAAACAAATACATTTTTCTTCTACTAATCGCCTTTTTATTCATGATGCCTTATCAAAAAACAAGTTTTTAATAGATACTGGGGCAGACGTGTCTTTACTTAAGGCCACACCACAAGACCGACTTCGGAAGTTTAACACATCGCCAAAACTATACGCTGCTAATCAGTCAACCATCGATACCTTTGGTCAAGTGAGGGTCAAGCTTGACCTGGGTCTTCGGCGCTCCTTTGAATGGATTTTCTTGGTAGCGGATACGCCTTACAGCATTATTGGTGCAGATTTTTTGCCACATTTTAATATACTTATCGACCTCAAAAATGCCACAATCATTGATAAAGAAACGAATTTGAAAAGTTATGCCATCGCAACGGTAGACCTATCAACACCAACCCCAAAACTTTTCGACATTAACCACAAATACGCTCATATTTTACGTAATTTTCACGACGTCACACATCTCTCCTCACCTTACGATTTGCGAGCGGCAACAACCACTGTGACACATTGTATTGAAACTTCCGGCCCACCAGTTTTTGCTAAACCTCGGCGTCTGCCACCAGAAAAGTTTCGTGCGGTCAAAGACGAGTTTGAATACTTGCTGAAAATCGGCGTTCTTCGGCCGTCGAAGAGCGCTTACGCATCGCCTATTCACGTTGTTCGTAAAGCCAACAATTCCTGGCGACCATGTGGCGATTATCGCGCATTAAATGCACAAACGACTCCCGACAGGTACCCGCTGCCACTAATTCAAGACTTATCTTTAAGTCTCCATAAAAAGAAGATTTTCTCAAAAATTGACTTAACTCGCGGCTACCACCAGATACCAATGGAAGAGAAGGATATTTCAAAGACAGCCGTAACAACACCTTTCGGCCTCTTTGAATACTTGCGCATGCCGTTTGGTTTAAGAAACGCTGCGCAAACGTTCCAAAGGCATATGAACGAAGTTCTTAGCGGCCTGGACTACGCCTTCTGCTACTTGGACGATATTTGCATTTCATCAGAGACACCACAGAAACATGAACAACATCTTTGTAGAGTTCTGGAACGTTTACGAAAACACAACTTAAGCATCAACATTTCAAAATGCGTTTTTGGTGAGTCACAAATTGAATTTTTAGGTCATCTAGTCACACCAAACGGCATCAAGCCATTGCCGCAAAAAATTGACGTAATCAAGGAATATCCCTTGCCCAAGACAGCTGCCGAATTAAAAAGATTCCTGGCAATGGTAAACTTCTACCGTCGTTTTCTTCATCACGCATTGACTCACCAACAACCTCTTTTGTCTTTAATAAATGGCAACAAGAAAAACGACCAGACACCAATTCACTGGGACAACAAAGCAATCGAACACTTTGAAGGGTGCAAACGTGACCTCATAAACGCAACATCACTTGCACACCCCGCTTCCGACGCGGACATTGTCTTATGTACAGATGCCAGCGACAGTGCAATCGGTGCAGTGGTCCAACAAGTGGTAGCTAATGAGCTACAACCACTCGCATTTTTTTCGAAAAGATTTAACAGCGCACAGAAGAAATACTGTACGTATGACCGGGAACTGCTGGCTATTTACGAGGCAGTCAAGCACTTCAGATACCTCCTCGAGGGTCGTAACTTTACAATTGCTACGGACCACAAACCACTCACCTACGCATTTTCGCAGAAAACCGAAAACGCTTCTCCTCGGCGGTTGAGATATTTGGACCTAATTAGCCAATTTTCGACACGTATTGTACACCTTCCAGGCGCGTCCAACACACCAGCAGATGCTTTATCGCGGATTAACGCTCTACACATCAACGATGAAATCGACTACGATGAAATAGCACGCGAACAACAGCATTGCCAGGAACTTCAGGCAATTCTAGATTCTAATACATCCTCTTTGCAATTAAAATCCGTGCAGCTACCAGACTCAGAAGCCACAATCATCTGTGATTTTTCAGGTTCAGTAGCACGACCTTATGTGCCACCAGCATGTCGTACTGCAGTCATCCGGAAGTATCATAATCTCAGCCATGGAGGCAGGAAAGCAACTACTCGACTAATAAAACAACGTTTCGTTTGGAAAAACATGGAATCAGAGATTGCCAAGTTCACTAAACACTGTTTGACATGTCAACGTACCAAAGTAGGTAGACATATATTCTCTCCACTAATGAAGTATGCTCTGCCATCACAAAGGTTCGAACATTTGAACATCGATCTTATTGGTCCGTTACCACCATCGAACAACTTCAAATACTGCTTAACAATAATAGACCGGTTTACACGATGGCCGGAAGCAATACCAATTAGCGACATCAATGCAGACACGGTTGCATCCGCTTTAATAAATGGTTGGATTAAACATTTTGGTGTACCTCTACGAATAACCACCGACCAGGGCAGGCAGTTTGAATCACAACTATTTAACGAGCTGTCGCGTGTCCTCGGTGTGTCACATTTACGTACAACTGCCTACCATCCACAAGCCAATGGTATCATAGAGAGGTTTCATCGCACACTTAAATCGGCAATAACATGTACAAACTCAAGCAACTGGTCCCAAAAGCTTCCAATTATTCTACTTGGCCTTCGTTCAACCCATAAACCAGACATTAACTCCACCCCCGCAGAGTTGGTATACGGAACAACTCTGAAGTTACCCGGCGATTTCTTCGTGCAGACAAAATACGTTCCGCAGTCAGAGTTCGTACAACAACTAATAGAGAACATGCACGACATCCAGCCAACTGATACATCGCATCACCACAAACAAAAACCGTTCATTTATCCAACTCTGGAGAAAGCAACTCATGTTTTCGTGCGCAATGACGCAGTGAAACCACCACTAACACCGGCATACGAGGGGCCGTGCAAAGTAGAACTACGTAACAACAAGATGTATAAGGTCTGGCTACGAAACAAACTCATTAACGTTTCAATAGACAGGGTAAAGCCAGCGCACATCCTCAACGAAGATAACACCCCAACAACGTACGAAAGATGTCACAACATCGCTGAAAAACAAACTCGCAGTGGTCGTAAAGTTCGACTTCCACTTCGCTTCGCTCCATAAAAGTATAGCAGGGGTGTCTTGTGGTAACCCTAAGTTTCGCATTGAAATCGTACACGATATGGCAACTGCATTTTTAGCATACTCTTCTTATTTAGACATTCGCATTAAATTTTCCCGCTACTCAATACGAACCTTCTAGAAATATTTTCGGCAGGTGATCGGAGTACTTAAATTCCTGCTTCAACAAATACTGTATTCATTACCGGTTCTAATCTTGTCACGTGATCACAGACAGTGATATTGTATAATTTTAGTGGACATATCTGTAGATAATTATAGAGTTAAATAAAGACTATTGAAGTAAATTGTCCAAACCTTGTTACATCAGGAAACATTTCTGGTATCGACATGCAAATAGTTTCCTCAAGATCTCCGTTCAAAAAGGCAGTTGTTACAACGAGATTAATCGTTTGAAGCCCAAGCTGAACTGATAACGCAAATAACATCCTTAGTAATGTAGAAGTATGTATAACAACTGGAGAAAAAGTTTCTTTAAATTATACACCCTCCTCTTGGGAATACCCTTTGGCAACTAAGCGAGCGCGAAAACGTAGTTTGTTATCAGCATCATATTTATTCCTCAGAACCCATTTGCATTTTACTATCTTACCGTTCTGTGGAGTGTCAACTAACTCCCACGCTTCGTTGTAGAGCTGCAAAAACATCGGAGCACTATTGATAGTATCGATGTTTAAATATTTTTTTGAAAACATCGATGTTTTTCTTACAATCGATGTTTTTAGAGCATGTGACATCATTGGAAAGTTTATCCGTTGCTGATTTGGGGCAGGCAAGAAGTATAAAAAATAAAGCGTAATAAACTCATAATCTTTAACAGAACGCTAAAGCGTAACAACAAGGCCAAAAAGTTTAAGCTTACAGCCTGCTGTCTTAATTTTTCCCTACGAAATAATGGAACGGGCATATATAGCTGTTGTAAACAAGGGTGCCTGGTACTCTTCACAAACAAACTTTAGCAAACCATAGTAGAAAGCGTATCAAATTTCTTAAGAACTTCGTACTGCTTAAGAAAATTTGGCTCTATAAATTTTTCTTGACCATTTCTTGGGCTTTTTTTTATTTGTCGAACTAAATAAATGTTTGAAAATAATCATGATATAAAAATTTGAAGAAACCGCAGCGAGACAGCCTGAACATTTTTGAAGTTTGCTAACATACCGAAAATGTTTTCAAATTTTCAATATCACAAATACATTCTCACTTCCATTCTCAAATAAAAGAAAATTTGAATGTTTTCATATACTTGTTTTTTGTTTTACTTGAGTTGCTCTCAAAATTTCAATTTTATAAAGTGGACAAACTTCAAAAAATAAATGATGGCCGACGAACTGAGCGAGCGGTTTTACCTTGAAATACTTGTATCTTGGAAAATAATAACATATAAAAAGAGATCTAGTTTTTATTAACCCGTAACTTTCATTTCATTTCTGCTTGGATATAAAAATGTAATACCAATGGTTTGTCTCTACGGGAAGCATTGAACACCGAATAACGAATATTTAAAAAAATTAAGACCAACCAACGCAGATCTCCATTATTTGAGAATATCGAGCAGCACTAGTGTGCCCATTGTAATTTTTCAATCCTTAAAGTAAACTGAATAAAAAAACATTAAACTGTACCTAATTTTTGTTGTTTTGCGAGCATATTTACCAATGTTTTTGTGCTTATCTAAGCGGATTTTTTCTTGCTTATTTTCTTCAGCCCTGGTTATTACTAACAAATTGATTTTGTCAGTGCAATCTCTAATTGGGAAAATTAAGAATAAAAACCTGAAGTGTACCCTGGATAATGCCTTTAATTTATTTAATAAGACATAATTTATAACACATATTAATAGTGTTGTTGCTTTATGAATACTTTTATATTATTATAAATTAAATGTGACCTGAAAAATTAGGTACGCTTGTTGAAGATAAAAAGCAATTGGTGCAAAAATGTGATAGCCTGCATGCAGAAATTCTTTCTCTACGCGCTAAACTTACTGATAAAGATGCCGCTATTTCTTTGCCTACTGCTGAAATAAAGAAAATGCATGGCATTGTTGGCTCCAGTAACATCGGTCCAGTTCGCGCCAACAAAAGCAGTGAAACAACTGGCGCTGTTGAGCACTCAGTACCCTCTTCCCCTTCTAATTTGCTTGCTGATGTTGGTGTTACGCCGAATGCAGCTAATTCTCTTGAATTTGCTTCGCACACTCACGCTACTGCTGGCGCTACGCCGCTCTCTGCTGGTACCTACAGAGATGCACTCACAAATACAGCTAATGCAAAGCCGACGTCAAGTGCTACTGCTGCTGCTAATGGTGGTAATAAACTGTCTGCAATGTCGACTTCTCATGCGCCTACATCTAATCGCGAACTGAACGAGCCTGCTCATATCGTCATGGCTGATGTCTCAAATACTGATAATTTAGCCGCATCAACCTATCTTCGCGCGCCTGAGTGGCAAACCGTACCCAAAGGTAACCGAAAGATGCTGAAAAAACCCTTAGTCATCGGTTCCAACCACAACAATGAACTCAGTGTTGTTTCTAATATGAAGTGGCTGCACATTTCCTCATTCGCGAACACCGTTACCGTGGATGATATATTGAGTTATGTTGCTAAACATGCTAAAATCGATAAACAATATCTAGTATGCTATATGCTGATCAAAAAGGGTGCACACTTAAGGGACTTCAAAAAGATTAATTTTAAGGTGGGCGTTTCTGAGGGTTATTATGATACGCTGTTAAATGCGAATATTTGGCCTACGAACGTAAAATTCGTCCATTCAGTTTTTTCAAAAAGATGTCGAACCACCGCAAGCTACGTAACTGCCGTGAATAAAACTCCCTCAAAACGGCTGAAGATATATTTTCAAAATGTGTCTGGCCTAAGGACAAAATCTAAACAAATCTTTAATATGAGCGCTCATCTGGATTATGACATTTTCGTACTGTTCGAGACTTGGTTGAACGAGGACTTCTGTGAGAACGAATTTTTTGACTTCAATCTGTATAATGTTTACCGCAAAGTTCGAAATGCAACGAAGACAGGACTCGCTAGAGGTGGAGGGGTCCTAATCGCCGTTCAACGGTGGTACTGGTAATCGCTTGTGCTATTAGATAATAAGGATTCCCTTCTGGATCAACTTTGCGTTTTGGTACATGGCAGCTCTGATATCTTCATCTGTGCGTCTTATATTCCTCCAGCCAGTGCTGATACTCTGTGTAAAGCGCACGTGGATAATGTAGTGGCTTTAGTCTCTAAGCATGTTAGCAGTAACTTCTGCATTCTAGGAAATTTTAATATATGCAATATAGGATGGTCGTATATCGACGTCGGTTTTGCGTTATGTCCGGTAAACATTACTAGTCTGAGTCTTACCTAGTAGATTCCTTCTTAAGTATTCATCTCATTCAGATAAACAGTTATTCAAATAGGCTTGGCAGAATTCTGGATCTTATCTTCCTGAATGATAACATGAACTTTTCATTAGATGAATGCTTAGATCCATTGTCGATTTCTGGTCTTCATCATGTTCCGCTTATCCTGCAGTTACAGTTTTATAATTTTAATAGTCAAAGTACTTGCCAATCAACTAGTTTTTGCTTTAAGCGTTGTAATTTTGACACTGTAAATAGTGAGATTTCTTCCATAGACTGGGACTCAATATTTGAAGGAGTCAGCGTGGCGGATTGCTTTGATATTTTTAAAATAAAGACTAGTGAAATATGTACTAATAATATACCGCGTATACAACCAAGTCCTTATAAAATTTACTGGTATACCAAGGAACTAAAGAGGCTTAAAAATTTGAGAAACAGGTTTTTTAAAAGATTTAAGTCGTCAAACTCTCTTGCTTAGAAGGAATCTTCAAAGAAACTATATTCGTAAATTCGAATGCGATATTAAACAAAATCCCAATGCTTTTTGGGGTTATGTTAAGGCCAGAAAGTCATGCTCTAATATTCCTTCTGAAGTCTTCTATAATGAAAAACATGCGTCCACCTCTCAGGATGCTGCTAATCTCTTTGCAGACTTCTTCTGTTCTAATTTTCAACCAGCATCAGAAGCTAGTAGTAATTTTACTACACATGTTAGTTCCCCAATTAATTTTGGCTCACTCTATATCTCTTAATGACGTAGAGAATGGCATATTGCAGATAAAATCGACTTCGCAAACTGATGTAGATGGTTTATCCTCTATTCTTTTTAAGAATTGTGCGGCATTTGCTTATCCACTTTTATTAATTTTTAATAAATCTCTGGAACATGGCGAATTTATTGATGCATGGAAGGTCACCTCGATCACCCCTATTTTTAAAAGCGGTAACAAGAGTAATGTGACTAATTACCGTCCTATCTCTAAATTGTCGACTGTTTCCAAACTGTTTGAATATATAGTTAAACAGAAACTGTATTTTGCGGTTAAGCGCATAATTTCTAGCAACCAGCATGGCTTTATGGCCGGCAGATCGACTGTGACAAATTTAACTGTATTTTCCGAATATTGTATGTCTGCTTTTAATGATCGACTCCAAGTTGATACTGTTTATACAGACTTTGCCAAAGCATTTGACAAGGTTAGTCACTCAATACTAATTTCCAAATTAGCTAGCTTAGTTTCTCACTCTGTATTTTTGTCTTGGGTAAGATCTTATCTTTCCCTCCGTAATTGTGTAGTGGTTGTTGATAACGTTCCCTCCCATTCTTTTATTGCCTCTCGGGGGTTCCCCAAGGTGGTATTTTGGGTCCCCTGTTCTTCGTCATTTTTATAAATGATATATCTGACTGCTTCATTAACTCCGAATTTCTTCTTTATGCGGATGATTTAAAAATCTATACCACTATTTCTAGGCCTTCTGACTCAATGAAGTTGCAGTCAGATCTCAATAATGTTATAACATGGTGTCGTAAAAACCATTTACAACTAAATATTAGCAAATGTTTTAATTTGTCCTTCTCTAAGTCCCGTTTCCTAATTCCTATTTATTACGTCATTGGTGACTCTCAGTTAGCTATTCGCAACGAAATTTCCGATCTCGGTGTGGCTTTTGACTCTAAATTTCTTTTTAATAGTCACATTAATTTTAATTAAGTTTTTAATCCAATATTCTCGTGGAGTTAAGTGTAACCTTGCACCCGAGTCGATGTACCATTCGCTGCTGTTGAAGTTTCCGTTTAGGAAAACCGCACTAAATGCATTTGTTTGCGTTCGCAATTTTCTTTCGTTACTATTTGGACATTGATTTTTGTAATGACCCAATTTTTTACATCTAAGGCATTTGATAGTCTTTTTTATGCAGCTTGGTTTTTGAGAATCATTCGTACCAATATTGTTGTGTTTTCTTTCGTTCTTCGAATGAATTGCGAATGCACCATCAACGTCGTTCACGTGTATATCAGGAGACTCCATATCCATCAACTTGCTTTTAATGGAGTCTGATGTTATTTGTGTGCCTGAGTGTTCGATCCCCACGATCATAGGTGAAAAGCGATCAGGTAGACCTGCGAGTAATAGCGATCCGATCCAATCTTCGTCAATCTTGAAGCCCGTTCCTTTCAACCTCTGTGCAGTGTCAATTATTTGAGTTATGTATGATGTCATCGAACTACAATTTCCCAGCCGTATCTATATTATAAGACGAAGTAAACTGATTTCTCTAGAAAATCCGCTGTCATCCAATAAATTTCTCAGCTTTTTTTCGTCATCTGCAGCTTCTAATGTCCTTCCTGATTCTGGCTTGACACAATGCTTCATGCCTTCTAGTATTAGAAAATTCTCTGCTGCGAAACACCATTCGCCATAGTTTTCACACCCTTTCAACTTTGGTACGTTCAATAAATAGTTGGTAGCCATTGAAAAGCCGGCGATTTGAAGAAAACGCAAAAATGATTATACGCCACCGGCACAATTATTTCTTTGATTATCGAGTACCCGAGTAAAAACTGCAATTAAATATTTTTTTTTTTTGGTTGGGGGCTGGGCCCATAACCTATTAATAAAAACGTGACTTGCAGTTGACGATGTTGAAGGAAGAGAGAGTTTATTTCAAGGTTTTAGTGTATTAGTTCACAATGTGTACATAACAGGGTTGTATTATTTGGTATATTTCAACAGTTTCATTATCAGATATACACTGTTTTGCTAAAGGAATTATATCGTCTTTTAGATGTGATAAAGCGTTTTGAGTGCTTATCAGATCTATTTTTTTCAATGTCTCAAAATTTTTGGGAAGACGTGATTGTATTTCTTTTACTAATTGCTTAACAAACTGTATGCAATTTCGTGAAATTTCTTCTTTTTTCTCTATAGTTATTTGCTCTGACCTAATTAGCCTAAAACGATATGTTGACTCTTTGAACTTCATGAAGAGTGTCAGATAAATAAACCCGATATATATAATTCGCTCTATCATTATACATCTGTTTTAATAAGTTGGATAAATAGCATTGCTGAGCTAATGGCAGCGTATTGAAAAGCGTTTTCAATTCCAGCCACATTTTTAGAATTGTCTTAATAGCTTTTTCCATAGATAGCCAGCGTGTTTCTGCCATTAAGGGAATATTTATCGGATTCTCAGCATCAGTATTTATCAGCTTATAAATAGTACAATATGTATTTTGCCTTAATGGTGACTGCGAAAACCAGTTATGAGTCTATCTAATATGAATAATGAATCTATCTAATATCTAACTTATTTGGCAAACATCTTCTAGATGCAGAGGAAACATGAGTGACAAACGCAATGAATTAATATCAATAAATCTAGTTTGTATTTGAACTTTAATTTAGTGTATACATACGGTGACCATCCGTCCTGTTTTTTTGCAGGACCGTACTGTTATTCAAAGGTCTGTCCCCCGTAGTTTTTCAAAACAGAAAAACCCCAAAAGGTACTGATTTTTTCAATGTGTCCGCCTTTGTCCTGCATTTTATTCGATATTTTAAAATAATGATTTTGAAGCTTGAACAAGTCAATGCGTTCTAAATTTTTTGAGGCCATAGACATAAAAAGTAAAATATGTAGATACAAATTTATTGAATTTTTCTAAATTCTGTATAAAGTTTGACTTATGTGGTTTTGGTTAAAGAATGAACTTATTTTTATAAAAAAAAATTGACTTGAAAAACATTGCAAATATTTAACAAAAATCACCATGCACTCACTTTTAATAACCAGTTTGTTTTTTATACTACGTAAATTTACATATTTATGAAAGTGTATAGTATATATATTTTTTAATTGTCCTGCATTTTCTATTCATATTTATAGTCACCGTATGTATACACCATTATTGACACCTGTCATTACCGCGGCATTGTCTGTGTCAATGCCAATGAGTTTATAAATTGATCATTTAAAGTGTTTAAGTACGCGTTCAATACCCTCAACCATGATAAAAAAATAGTAAGGTAAAACCGTTCTCTCAATTAGTCGGCCATGATTTTTTTTTGAAGTTTCCCAACATTTTAAAATCATATAAAATTGAGAGTAAAAAAAAGGAATTGTTTAAAGTTGTTGTTGTTTGAGATTGAAAATGAGAATGTGTGTGTGTAAAATTTTAAAATTAAATTGCTTGCAAACGTCAAGAATTTGAAAAATTCCTCTCAGCGGTTCTTCCTTCCTATCTTTTTATCATGCCCTCAACTATACCAACGACTGTACCAGAGCTCAAATCAGTTAATGTCAGAAAGGTCGTTACAAATTTTTGATTATCTACACTTAATGTCTTATAACTATTCCTAAAATTTTTGACAGAGTTATATCGGTGCTTTCATCGATTATCATGCTGAAATATAATTTTCTAATATCGGCTATCAAATTTTTAATAAAATGTGGCGCTAAAACATTTTTAATAATGTGTGTGTATTTCGTTCGGTGCAAGGCAAACCCACTTGCTTTGCTATCAGTAAATTGACGGTTGCAGAGTTCTGATAAATTGTCTATATTTCTAAAACTACCGTGCATCGCAATGTATAAAGCAGTGGTCGGCGAAAGTTAAACTGTGTCTGTGTTGGTGAGCACAAGAGAACTGCTCCGCATGAGCAAAACAGTAGGAAATTATGAGAAATGAAACAAAATTTTTAACGCAACGGGCTTCAATAAATACATATAAATACATATATTTAACACATATCGTCACCTGGATGCAAAAAGAAAATCATCGTGGCTGAAATGCAAAGTCGTCACTAATAAAAAATTCAAAATTCAGTTTTTGATTGATATGATGGATTTCATCGAATTACAACTCCCACATAATTTAATGAAAAAATAAACATTTTAAGTCACGACCTTTTCCATTTCAGTTACGATGTTGTTACGTCTTTTTGCATTTCAGGTGACGATATGTAAATTAGTTGTTTACAATAATAGAGAATAACTTTAGCAAAAGTACCTACACTTGTTTTAGCACGAAAAAAATTTCTCGGGAATAATGCTTGATTGCAAGCAAGTCGAATTTATATGTACAAGGAGGTAGCGGTAGCCCAGAAGCAAAAAACAACACTAACAAATTATACGCCCATTGACAATCATAACAAAACAAAAGAACAACTAAAACATCATTTTGACATTCAGTTCAAATTCGCTTTGAAATCAGCAGCTGCAGTAACACCATCTTATATGAATTCGCCTTGATTGCAAGTGATGCCATATATTTTCTTTGCAAACATATGCTCTCTTGCTTATTATTGCCATTATGCTATGATTTTATCTACAGTTGCAAAGCTGCTTGCAAAACTACTTCACCTTTTTAAGATTCAGTTTTGGTGTCCTCAAATTAAAAAAAAAACACTAAAAAACGCACCAAGCACGAAAATGTAAACATTTTCGCGTTTTGATTTCAAAAAAGCACAAAGTTGGCAACAGTGCTGTTAAGGCTTCGCAATAGCGAACACCGAATATGGGACAAATACAGGACATTAAAAGAAGTTTCGCTTATCGTCTCGTAAATAAATTACTAGGATAATTGGTCAAAAAAGAGGACTGTGGCTTACAATACAGGGCGGTTGGTCACCGTATGTATGGTTCTTGCGGATTGGGCAGAGACTTAAATAGTCGTTGAGCATGCGTTCATCTGACCATATTCTGCATAAGAGTTGCAACTCAAACAATTTCAAATTTTTACATTTGGTGCTTGGTGCATTTTTTAGTGCGTGTTATTAGTTTGAGGACACCAAAACTGAATCTAAAAAGGTTGAAGTTTAATAAGTAGTTTTGCAAGCAGCTTTGCACCACTGGAGATAAAATCATGGCATAATGGCAATAAGCAAGAGAGCATAAGTTTGCAAAGAAAATATGCGGCATCACTTGAAATCAAGGCGAATTCATATAAGATGGTGTTACTGCAGCTGCTGATTTCAAAGCGAATTTGAACTGAATGTCAAAATGATGATTTAGTTGTACTTTTGTTTTGTTGTGATTGTCAATGGGCGTATAATTTGTTAGTGTAGTTTTTTGCTTCTGGGCTGCCGCTACCATCTTGTACATATAAATTCGACTTGCTTGCAATCATGCATCTTATCAACTCCTCGCCGCCGTACCTGAATAGCTCAGCTGGCAGGTTGTCAGCTCCAGCAGCTTTGTTGTTTTTGAAGTGCGCTGTTGCTATTCGTACCTCGCATTGTCAGGTGGTGGAGTATTGACTCCGTCATCATCGACTGGGGGCTCGGGTTCGTCTTCTACACAGCTTTCACTGCTGTTACCATTGTAGGGTGGAAAAGTGTTCCCTCTATAATTTAAGTACGTTCTGGACAACAGTCGCTAGGTCGCTATTGTTCTTAGAAGAGTTCGCCCTGGTCTTGAAACCTTTCGTAAGTCGCCTAACTTTCTGGTAAAATTTTCCTTACTGCCAACATTTCAAGCTTTTCGCACTCACGTATTTCGGCCTCTCTCCTTATTCCGGTAAATACGTCTCGTTTCCTTTCTCAGTTCCCATAGCTCGCGGTGCGCCCGATCGCAGCGTGGCCCTGTAGAGGCAATCTTTTTTCTCTGCAGCTTGACTTCCTAATCGTACGAGTTATTTTTTCGGGCTTGCTGAAATCCGAGTACTTCTTCGCCGGCGGTACTTAATGAACGGGAAATGTGTTTCCCCTGCTTGCATATTTCAGGTTGTTGAAGAGTGGTCCCTGAGAACAAGTGTGAGAGTCTCGCGAATGCTTTGGCCGTCTGTTGTGACTGCAGGTTTCCGACGTTGTACTTTCCTTGCATTTTTGGGCGCACATTTTTTGCTGTACAGAGGCGAGTGCATATTTTGGCTGCAACAAGATAGTAGTCCGAGTCGATGTTTGGACCTCGAGGAGTACGTACATGATCGATTTGGTTTCCCGGTTTTCGACCTGGAGACAGCCACGTAGCTCGATGGATCTTTCAATGCTGGAACCTAGTGCTGCATACTACAATACAATGGAACCACCGTCGGAAAATTCAGCCTCCACCACGAAACGTCCGACAACGGACTGATGCTGATCGACTGCGCCGAGGCCCGAAACATGGTGCGAGCTGTGGATCCACATTTCCCGCTCATTAAGTACCGACGCCGAAGAAGTAGTCGGATTTCAGCGAGCCCGAAAGAACAACTGGTGCGATGAGGAGTGTCAGGAAGCTGCAGAGAAAAAAGATGCCGCCTACAGGGCAACGCTGCGTTCGGGCGCAACGCGCGCTATACGTGAGTGCGAAGAGCTTGAAATGCTGGCCGACAGGAAGAATACCAGGGCGTACTCCTGTAAAAACAACAATGGCGACCTAGTTACCAATGTTCAGAACGTACTTAAATTATGGAGAGAACACTTGTCCACCATGCTGAATGGTAGCAGCACGGAAAGTTGTGGATACCCCAGTCGATGATGACGGAGTCGATGTCCTCCCGCCTGACTACGACGAGGTATGAATAGCAATAACGCAGCTGAAAAAAAGATGCCGGAGCTGACAGCATGCCATCTGAGCTATTCACGTACCGTGGCGAGGAGTTGATAAGGTGCATGCATCAACTCTTATGCACAATATGGTCATATGAACGCAGGCTTGACGACTGGAATTTAAGTATGCTCTGCCCAATCCACAAGAAAGGCGATCCCGTCACTCGCGCCAACTACGGCAGGATCAGCCTTCTAAGCATAGGTTACAAGGTCTTATCGAGCGTATTTTGTGAAAGACTGAAGCCCACCCTCAGTGAACTGATTGGGCCTTAGCAGTGTGGCTTTAGGCCTGGAAAATGCACCATAGACCAGGTATTCACAATACGCCAAATCTTAAAAAAGACCCGCGAGAAAAGGGCCACCTATTTGTCGGATTGAAAGCAGTTTTCGACAGCACTAAAAGGAGTTTCCTATACGCCGTTGTCTGAATTTGGCATCCCCGCCAAACTGATACGGCTGTATAAAATGACGTTGAGCAATACCACTAGCTCCGTCAGAATTGGGAAAGACCTATCCGAGCCGTTCGCACACCAAACGTGGTTTCAGACAGGGCGACTCACTTTCATGTGACTTCTTTAATCTGATGTTGGAGAAGATGATAGAGCTGCAGAACTGAACCGCTCAGGAACAATTTACTACAAGAGCGTGCAATTGCTGGCTTCTGCCGATGACATCGACATCATCGGTAACAAAAACCGCGAAGTTTGTTCTGCCTTTTCCAAGTTGCATAGGAAACAAAGCGAATGGGTCTGGTGATAAACAAGGCCAAGACGAAGTATTTCGTGTCATCAAACAAACAGTCGGCACATTCGCGCCTGGACACCCACGTGACTGTTGACAGTTATAATTTCGAGAAAGTGAAGAATTTGGTTTACTTGGAAAACAGCATTAACACCGATAATAATGTCAGCATGGAACGCAGAATCGCTCTAGCCAACAAGGAGTAAAGTCCTCTCTCGACGTACGAAAACCACACTCTATTAGTCTGTTTCAATAGTAGTCCGGTTTACAGGATTTAGTCAGAACTTATAGGAAGTCGTTCCTATTGACGTAAAACCTGTGAGTGGGAACACTTTTGAGAGAGTAACTGAGCAACTATTCCTAGTCAGAAGTTACAGGATTTAGTTGAAAAGTGTCAAACGATCAGCTGATTTGCATGTGCAAACAAAAACCGAAAGCGGCGAAAGAAAAGAACCTTATATTTGTAAAAAGATGGAAGTAAGCAAAGAAATGATTGAATATTTATAGGTTTTAATAATTATTTAGTGATATTTCAGCCAAATCAGTGTTGTACCAATGACATTTAAACAAACCGACTGACGTTTTTACAGGAAATAGTGCTTTTTGCGTTCACGTGCACTTCTGCATCTGTTCTCCTTTTACTCTCACTTGAGGCAGTTCCACAGGTTTTAGTCCGAAGTTTAAAGGAACAGACTCTATAAGTCACTCATCATGCCCGCTGGTATATGGTACAGAAGCATGGACAATGACAACATGTAATAAGGCGGCTCTTGGAGTATCCGATAGAAAGATTTTGCGGAAGATTTACGGGCCTTTCCGCGTTGGCGACGGCGAGTACCGCAGACGATGGAATGATGAGCTGTATGAGCTTTAAAACGACATGACCATAGTTCAGCGAATTAAAATACAGTGGCTCCGCTGGCTTGGCCATGTCGTTCGAATGGACACAGCCGCTCCAGCTCTGAAAGTATTCAACTCGGAACCAGCTGTTGGTGGCAGATGAAGACGAAGAAACGACTGTCGTGCTTTGTTGAACTCGGCCAAAATCGCTTAGGCTGTTACAGCGCCAAATAAGAAGAAGAAGAACAGACTCTAGGTACTAAATTATATTATGGATAGATACTGTGAGTACTAGCAGTTAAAAAACATTTTACTCTGTTCATCGATCGTAGTGAATTTGCGTGGGCTCTTGGACTACGTATTATCTGAGACTAATCTAGCGGAATTTTTCTTAAAATTAAGATAACTGACATTTGCATGAATATTATTCCGCTAGTTAAAAAATGTTACAAAATTCTGTAGTATGCCGAAGAGTTGAGTTGAGTTAAGAATTTGAGAAAAAATTCCAAAAAATCGAGTAGACTAACTCCGTACTTCATAGGTGTGAATACCTGTGTAATTTGAGCGAGTTTAAAGCTCTTGGTAAAACTCTTCACAAAAGTTATGTTCATAAATTTGAATGTGACATCAATGCCATCCCTAGGCCCTCCTGCAGCATTCCCTCGACTGTTTTCCATAATGAAAACTATGCGTACTAATTTTCGGAAGCTGGTAACCTTTTCGCTGATATCTTTAGCTCTAAATTTGAACCTGACTCGCATCTAGTTCACGACTTCTTGTCGGATGATAGCAGCGAATCCCCACTTAATTTAGGTGCCCTCTTTGTAACGCTCGATGACGTGGTTGATTTTATTTTGCACATCAAATCCTCTTGCCAAACCGACGCAGATGCACTATCTTACTTTTTAAAGAACTGTTCTGCATTTGCGTACTCGCTCTTATTAATTTTCAATAAATCACTGGATTGTGTGTTTATTGATGCCTGGAAGGTCACCTCTATCACTCATATTTTCAAAAGTGGTAAGAATAACGCTAGCAACTATCGACCAATTTCTAAATTGTCAACGCTTCGAAATTATTACAACTCATTGTTAGGAAAAAGTGGTATTTTGCGGCTAAGCACAGTGGGTGAAATTTCCGATCTCGGTGCGGTTTTCGACTGTAAATTCCTGTTACAGAGCCACTTAAACTGAACTATTGGAAGTCATATTCTATGCTTGCCTTCATTGGCCGATTTAGTTCAGATTTTAGTGATCCTTACACTTTGAAACTCCTATTTACATCACTTGTACGATCTAAATTATAATACGCTACCTTCATCTGGAGACCATATCTTGACTGTCCTATAAGGAGGCTTGGACCAACACAAAAACGTTTACTCGGTGTGCCCTACGCTCCTACATTTTACCGATCCGGTTCCTCATTATAGTACTAGGCGGCAGCTAATCAACTTAAAATCTTTAAACTCTAGAAGGACTATACTCGGGCTCACATTTGGCTTTGACACTTTTTGAGGTTGGCTGTCCATTCTTACTAGAACGCATTTACTTTAAGATAACGACGAGAAGTCTTCGGAATCACGACACTTTATCACTAGAACGAAGAGCTCGGTTTAAATTATAATTAAATGAATTGTTAAAGTAACGTCTTTTCTTGTTTGGTGTTATCATAATAATCTGTAAGAAGCTTCTATATTTTCTAGATTATAATTATACTAAATATAAATAAATAAATGAGTTGGGTGAGCTAGACAATATAAAAAGTACTTGTTGAAGAATTGGTTGCGCGTCGTGGCCATGGCAGAACCAAAGCTGAAATGGTGTTCGATTCTCTCCTTTTCTTCCTCATCTCTGCAGCTGCGGTTGGGTATCTCGCCCTCTTTCCATGCGTGCCCATAAGCAGGGTGCGGAGAACGATTACAATACGATCTTTCTCACAACCAGTCGCGGCCAAGTATTGAGTGCTTCCAGTTTTTCGAGATTGATAATGTTGCGCTGCGAACAAAAGCATTTACGATCTCTTACGAGCAATATCAATGTTCGTAAAGAATGCGAAAGAGAAGATTTCGCTGCAAGCAGTTACTCGGATGGTGCAGATTGAGTTTTTGAACGATCGCGAGCGTTCGTCTGGAGGATAAATTATTTATGTATGCATGGAAGTTTGTATGTTTGTAGCAAATTAACCACTTTGTGTGAAAAAAATGCCTGTATGTATATACATATGTATTTAACATTTCATACTTTAAGAACCTTTAATTAGGGAAATCCGTAACATTGTCTAATACTGCGCTGAAAAAATCATTATATTCTATTGGCTTGCTAGTATGCTAGACACTGAAGTTAATTTCTTGAAGGAAACTTAGGTATACAAATTTGTACAATAATAACCACTTTGTAGAAGTTTAACCACTTTGTGTGAAAAAAGGCCTTCATTCTATTTGCTAGTAATTCAATACCTGCTACCGTTTTGGCGAGTGTACATGCGAAACAGGCAGAAATTAAGATTTTCTTTTATCCTAGTTTTTTTACTGAAATATTAAATACTTTGGTTCAGAACTTGTACACGTACATAAACATCTAAGGTCTGTACACCGCTGCATTTGTGAACTTGCACCGTAATATCCAGAAATTTAATACATCGTGCACTCTGCCTGTTTATGGAAACGTATACGTATCAAAATATACTAAATTCAAAGATTTTTTTACCCCCGCTCTACCAACGAACGATTACAAATAAAATTTTCTCATATTAGCTCATTTTGCGATTGTATTTTACTGCGGTAAATACTTAAGCAAACGATCGTTAGAGAAAGCATTGCCTACGTTTTCGTGGGCGAGAGACCCCTATCGCTTTCGTACGCTCGTTCATTTGCAATATGTATACATAAACTCTTTGCATACGATCTCTTACCAACGAAAACGTAGGCAGTATTTTTTCTAACGCTCGTTTGCCCAAGTATTTATGGCGTAGGAGAAGATCGTATTTACAGGCGTTCGCGAGCGAATCTTGCCGCACCCATAAGTCAGTGTCCAGTTATTTATTATCCCGACTAGAAATGGATGCGAAATATCGGGACCCACGGTACTAATTTTTAAATGGCTAAGGAAGGCAGTATCGGGAAGGTCTTTAAAATTTTACCGGCGGGACTGAAAAAATAAATTTTCCGATACTCCCGACACCACCCGCGACTTCCAAAAACTCGGAAAATCTTCCTTACCAGAGTAATCAGAAAATTACAGATATTTCAGTATGACGATGGTAGAATCTTTCTTGAAAAATGTATTCAAGTATATTATTTAAAATTAATTCCACAGTCATGTGAATTTTATTTAGTGATGGACTCGGGACTCACAGGACCCGCGGTACCAACCTGAAAAACGTCGTGTACGTGACGTAAAAATTGAATGTCGAGATCAGAATTTAGTATTTAGTTCCGGGCCCATCTCTAATCCCGACCATTAATCTGCGAGATGTGGTTAAACCTAGTGGGAGCTTTATATCAACTTTTGATCAAATTTGTCTGGTAGTCTGACAGGTGGATTCCAAGAGGTTAAAGGTATGCCACGTCTTGAGAATGAAATTAAATCACGAAATAAAAATCGCTTCTCCGATAAAAGCGTGTATACTCTAATTCGTCTAGCATCCGTAAAAGAAATACTAATATACAACGCCCTTTGTGCCCATTAGCAGCAGCGCAGTCGCTGCCCCCCTCTCTGCTGCCCAACCCTACACAAAGTGATGCTTGCCAAACTTATTCATTCAGTATGACAATGACTATTTTAATTTTATTTAAAAATTTACCTTTTCAGATATTTTTCGGTACAGTACAGTCTCGAATTTACTTATCTGCTGATATTTTAGGCATCAATTGCCATACTGGAATGTCTTGTTTGCTACGAAAATCAGTAATTGATGAACTAGGCGGATTAAAAACATTTGGATGTTATTTAGCTGAAGATTTCTTTATCGCTAAAGCAATACGGGATAAAGGATGGAAAATGCATATAAGTAATCAACCCGCATTGCAGAATAGTGGCATATGTGATATAAACAGTTTCCAAGAACGCCTCATACGCTGGGCGAAATTGCGCGTGGCCATGGTACCGACAACAATACTGCTAGAACCGCTCTCTGAATGCATGGTATTGGGCGCCTTAGCCTCGTGGTCGGCGTCGCTATTATTCAATTGGGATCCATTAGTATTTTACTTAGTGCATGTACTCACGTGGTTTCTATCAGATTGGATATTACTCTCCATAGTGCAGGTATCTTATACATTTGTATGCAGTATAAGTCATATTTTATTGAACTATTTTAATATTGATTTCATTGTTTTTATTTCCTCATGTAAAGAACGGTTCACTATCGTTTCACAAGTTTGAGTTCGTTATTGGTTGGCTGTTTAGAGAGATAAGTGGTCCTTACTTATTTCTGCATGCGCTTTGGAATCCAGCTATCAGATGGCGAAAACGAACTTACAAACTTCAATGGGGTGGAGTCGCTTACGAATTACCGTCAAGTAATACAAATATGAGTACAAAACGTTTATTAGTATCATAGCATAAGTTGTCGATGCCAAAATATCAGCATGCTTATTTCAAAACGCTAAAGGGCAATAAAAATGCTTGTTTTTGTAAAGCTGGGCGCGCTTGTTTAGGGATAGCATTGATTTAAGGTGTGTTTTGGTAAATAATTACTTCTGTAAGAAAATGTATGAAGTGTTAGTATAAGTAGTCTAGTCGTAAATTTTATAATTTATGTAATAATGAAATGTATCATATTAATTATTAACGCTAAAAAAACAAAGCATATCATTCTTAAAAATGCTATAAAGAAATAGTGTATCAGTTAAAATTATATTCAATTGAGAAAATTCATAAGTCAATGTATAATACAAACATGGCTCTGTGTCATCTTGTTTTGTATTTGTATGTACTGTGTGATTTGATTTAGATGATTACTGGGCGACATGGTTTAATTGTCAATTATGTTCCAACATTTGTGGAATGGAATAAAAACCTTAGCGCCAAATGATACTGAAAATGGCGCAACCCGAAACCAATTTGTCTACAAGCTAAATTGAGTAGTCCACTTGCAAACAGCGTTATGTGATTTTATAATAGAAAGCCATAAATTTGAAAAAATGACTACGATAACAAGTAATATTTAAATTGAATCTTTTTTACTATTACCTGAAAATATTGATAAATAGGAGCCTTATAAAATTATAACATAACCTAACATGACATAAGATAACATTAACAGTCTATCCGACCAAAGTTTACCAGAAGATGGATACTCTTGAAAGTTTTTGAATAAGTATCATAGCGACTTTTGGAAGAAGAGTTAACATTTGATGCTATTTTTTCAGAATATAAAAAGATTTTGCACTATGTTGTTAGTGGACATGAAACTACTTTAAATACAGGTACGTAATCCACCAAAAACTAAAAATCGAAAAAATTTTACATAGCGCACTTTGCAAGTGGACTACTCAATTGTATATCGCTCCCAAATGCATTTAAATATCGCCGCAGCCTGCTGAGGTTTATGCTTAGTTGACAGTGAACAGTGGTCGAAAATAAATTTTGCAAAATGTTTGAAGTGTGATTTTAAGTTCGTCTATACAACAGAATTTATTATATTGTTTGTCTAATAAATCTATTGGCGGCCGCTGTGGTGTAGTGGTGAGCAGTGCCCGCTTCCACTCCGCAGGGCCTGGGTTCAAGCCCTGGTCAAAGCAACATCGCAAAAAAAATATAGAAAAAAGGTTTTTTCTTAACAACGATCGCTCCCGGCAGGCAATGGCAAACCTCCGAGTGTACTTATGTATTTCTGCCACGAAAAACAGCTTCTCATAAAAATACAATCGCCGTTCGGAGTCGGCGTAAAACTGTAGGTCCCTCCCCTTTCTGATACAACATCAAGGTGCACGCCACAGATCAAAGGAGAAGCTCGGCCAAACACTAACATATGCGTAAGCGCCAATCTATATATATAATAAATATTACAGGTAAGTACATTAGTTTTTATTTTATCTAAATAAAATCAGATGTGATAAATACGATCACTTCTTATATTTTCTTCTTTGCATTTGTACCAATTGGTCCCCGAGGAGTACTTTTGGGTTGTGTGCAGCGTTTTCGTTTTGCGCGCACGCCAACACTAACTGTGGGGAGTTTTGCCTCATAATTAGAAAAAATTCTTTTCGAGGATAAAATATATGTAATTATGTGTTATGAACAAAATGTAGGTGAAGTGTTATATCAATGCCTAATTAAGAATAATATCAATAGTTAAGAACATAATTAACGCTTGTGTTTCTATAAACTGAAAAACTCAAATCGTAGTAATTGCACTGAATGAAGTTTTCTTAAAAGTAAATTTAAAATTAAGAAACACCCCTATTGCGAATGTCGACTGGCAGTAGATAAACGACTATTAAGCGATTATCGATTAACGATGCTATTGCGAGTGTCGCTTAGTCGCTCAGTTAGCGACTGTGAATACTTTTTAATCGCTCATCCTTCTATTGCTGTTTTTTAGTCGTTGGAGTATGCGTTTATAAAATTTGCATAAGAAAGTGGAACTATAATGGATAAAAAGTAAGTCAATTGAACTGGAAGTTGTAAAAAATTGTGAAATATACATATGTATGTATGTGTCTGAGTTACAGATCATAAATTGTAATCAACAAAAGGCAACTTGTGCGGTTGGTCGTTCTGATGCAGGAGAGTGAATAGGTAAAAGAATTTCCGGAAAGAGTAGGGGAGGAAGCTCCGCTTCTATTGGGAAAGATACATATACAATATTTCTTGTGCATATAACTCCGGCTACGCCACAGTGTTTTTGCGCAGAACCAAAATCAAAAGTTTACAAAAAAACTTAATTGAATAGTGCTCGAAAATTTGAAATCTTTATTTTGAATTAAAGTGGAATTCTTTCACTACACTTGTATGTTCAAGTTTTTAAACTCGGGTCACACGTTTGGACACAAATACCCAACATCATTGTACAAATAACCGTACCGTATTTCTTAAACCTCCATAAAGTTTATTAATGAGGAAAACACCTTTTCCTGCAAATCATGTAAAGCCTAACAACCGTGAAGCATCGGGAACACAACTTCTATTCATAAAACTCACATATGTGCATACACTTCAGCTTCCAACTCCAAGGGATCCGACAAATCTCGCAATTCCCTCCTTGCTTTAGCCAACTCTACTAATCTATTAGCTTCCACATCATCTTCCTCATCACTAAACCATATTTCAACTGTGTCCATTTTTTTAATTTTATAATAAAAGCAATTAATTTCAAAATCATGTAAATAAAACACTAAAGAAACAAATGTAAACAAACAAACAGCTGTTTACAATTCTGTCAACCATTCACAATAGTTCAAATTTTTATCGATCAAGTTACACAATAGCAAAATAAAAGATGATCGACTCGATCGACAAATTTCTATTCTACTGCCAGTCGACACTCGCCAAAATATCCATTCTAAGATTATATTTTTATGAAAAAATTTTGTGAATTTATCAAGTAAAATTCCGAATATATTTAAGTTTTTACTAAAAAAAAAACGAGTTTTGTATAGTTATAGAGACTCCAATTCCTGCCAGCGCATCTGCCATGAGCTGTCTAAGCACACCAAAGTTGGAGCGACCATTACCCGGAGCTCCTCAGAAATACTTAATATCGATTTGATCAAAGTATAGAGTGTCACAAATATGAATCATACATACATACAATAGTAATTGCTATGAATTGCTACCGTATAAATTCAGGACATGCATTTGCTTGGAGACTCCGTTGGTTATGGCGGTCATAACTGCAGCCACATTCAATGGTCCATTACCCGGAGCTGCTCCAACAGAGACAACAAGATTTAAATGAGTCTTAAGTACATGCCACTGCCTTTGGCTACAAGCTGTATTCTGTATGAAATTCACATGATGATCTGTATTAGTATCTATAGTGTAAGGCGATTAAGGAATCACCCGATTTAAACTCTACAAAATTACCTTACATGAAACCACCCTATAAGCTTACGATATTATAAATTTAATGCAACCCTACCTGAATGTAAATAATAGCAGCTAAGTTTAGGTGCTAAATGAAAAAATGAATTGGCGTCATTCGATCAGCGCCATTACAACGAAACGGACACGGTTCAGAGAAATAAATAAAATAATTGTAAAAAATTAAAAAGAAGTATTATTTCTTAAAGCGAATGTGGTTGTCGGGCGTGAATATTTGTTTTAAAATAAAAACACATAACAGTGCCCTCAAATTGTTTGAAGTTCCCGGCACAGTACCGGAGGTGTGCCGCCAGCAGACAGCAGCTAACAGGAGCGCAGCGGAGTAGCTGCAACAGGTCCGGGTAAGCTCACGCTTTTAGAGCGACCACTCTTTGTGAGGAACTGGAACCACAACATAGCGACTGTGCCACGCAGCAGTCTTATCCGGGTCAGGATGAAAGAAGTAATCTAAACCCCTGGTTCGTGGTCGTGGCTCGGGAGGTTATACATATTAATGCCGTATACGCTTCAGCGGCGTATGGTACATTTCATATGTACAGTAAAGCCACCGCATATGTATGTATGTATAAGGCCACTAAGTACATACATAGCCCCGCCTATAGTGCACATGACGACAAGCCACGCCACCGCCATATACAGTTATAACGGCGAGCCCAGTTACTTTTACACACACATACGAGCAAAGTACCGCCAGCTTGCATGGGTAACGGCGAACCACATCGACGAAGCGGTACAGTAACACCTAAAAGTACAACTATTAATACATATATAGACCGCGGCGCGGGATTTGCACATGCAACGGACGAGTTAACGGATATTTTACTACATTGCTAATTACAGACTGCGGCGCTGGAGTAAGCGGCGGCAACGTGCGGTTCGTTTTGTTTAAAACAATCATGTACTTATATCATTTTATTTTTTAACATAATATATCGCCCTACTAATACAGTTAAAATTAATTTGAAGAATGGAAAATTTTGCTTTCATGATTGAAACCCCAAATCAAAATTGAATTCATTGTGGGAAGTTTTAACATGAACGTTGAATATCAATAATTTTTGGAAGCTTTTGAACCAGATTATACCAACTTGTAAATTTGGAAAAATAACACTTTTGCTCTAGATACTTAGCGACATTTGCATACATAATGCCTTTCTTTGAACGTTTTCAAATACTAGTCTGTAAGTGATCAATCATTCATAATTTTTTTTTAATTAACAAATATTTCTTATCAAATTAGTTCGTAAGTGACATATTGTACTCAATACCATATTATTTTTGATCCATCCTTCGTAATTCAATTACATTATTATCTTTAAGTGATGTGGGTACACCACTCCATTTCCAAACTTTTATTCATTATTAGCCTTAAGTGATGCGACTCGTGAATTAACCTTTTTCTCGCAAAATATTAGATCATAATTCTATTTGATTATAATCTTTAAGTGCCGTGGGTACACCACTCCATTTCCAAACTTTTATTCATTATTAGCCTTAAGTGATGCGACTCGTGAATTAACCTTTTTTTTCTCGCAAAATATCATATCATAATTCTATTTGATTATTATCTTTAAGTGACGTGGGTACCACTCCATTTCCAAACTCATTCATTATTTACAAAATATTTTCGCATATAATGCTTTTTCAAAAAGCATCTTAAACTAAATCCATTTTCACAAACATTTACCCGATGTGAATAATTAAAATTTTTCATATAAATACATGCATTGCCAATCCAATTACCTGAGGTTATGGACCCAAAGGCAATTTTCATAATTTTTTTATTTTAATTTTTCGACATAAATTCGGACGGCTCGGAACAAACCAACATCAATTGTAATGCAGGACCACACATACAACCAAATAATTTGTAATCTTTCTTTAAAATACATACATTTGAACCAAATCAAACTCTTTTTAAATTGCATGTGGAACTGCATGAAAAATCCCTACTCTTATCGCATGTTAAACCCCATTTCTGTGCATGAAATTTTCAGCGGGTCGTGAACTTATTGGACGGAATACAATAAGTACATTTATTAGACTTTTTTTTCATAATTTTTTTGATTTTGGTGAACAGCAGCTATCTCACGTAATTTTTCTTGTATTTTACCAGACTTAACGTGTTATGACCAAATTCGACGAAGAATTTAAAGAAAATTATACAGAGTTTTTAAAAATAACAAAGCGAATTTTGCAAAATCGTCCGCTTTCAACAAATGTAATAAAACTTAACGAGTATAGAGATGCGCTTATAAGTTCGTACAATAACATTCTATTACACGTCAAGGGTCATAGCGAAACTTGTGAGTTTGGTGAAGTACAGGTAAAGTTAACACGTTGCGAGGAGCTTTTAAGGAAGTGCTTTATAAAATTGAATTGTCAGATTAAAGTTCCACGGGAGCCTCTAGCGTTAATTTGTAAAACAGATTTAGTTGACTCTGATACCGAAGAAGAGTACTCCGACGCAAAATCTCAAGCTTCAGTAAGTTTTTCAATTAAAAGAAGCGCTTCGCTTCCAAGCATAAAAGATTCGCTAAGTGTATTAGAAATTCCAGCACCCGCTACTAGTTCACCCAATTTTTCATTTTATTCCAAAGTTTTTACAGAAATGGCCACAGCAGAGCAAAAGAAGTCTTTCATAAGCCTTTGTGCTTCGATTATTAGGGAAAATTATAATGGGGATCCGTTAGCGCTCGAATCGTTTTTAGATAAAATTAGCTTGATCGAGGACTTAGCTGAAGAAAATTTGACCAGTACATTAATTGCATTTTTAAAATCCAAATTAGAGGGAAAAGCCCGCGAAGCCATACCAACACAAGTTAGTGACATAAAATCTGCTCTACGCAATAGAATTAAACCTGACAACTCGAAAGTTGTCGCAGGGAAAATAGCGGCGTTACACGTTAACAACAACAATTATTCAGAGTTTGCCAAACGCGTTGAAGAACTATCAGATTCTCTTGAGCGTTCGTTAATAATAGAAGGAATAACTCAAGAAAAGTCTCACGAAATGACGATTGAGCAGACTGTTGGCGTGTGTCGGTTAAACGCCAGGTCAGACTTAGTAAAATCAATCTTAGCTTCAACAAAATTTTCAGATTCCAAAGACGTAGTTGCAAAACTAATCGTAGAGCAGAATAATGAGGTGAAGGAGCGTCAGGTTTTGACTTACCACATTTAGAAATTCACGTGGTGGCTATCGTGGGGCAAACCCAACTCGCAATTTTAGTGGTTATAGAAATAACAGGTCATTTTCTTCTAATAATAACAATAACTTCAACAGTTATAACAATCAACGGTTTAGATCCGCTAACGGAAACCGATATCATAATAACAGCAATGGTTCACGGTTTAATTCCAACAGTAACACCAATAGGAACAAAAATGCACGATCTGCAAACGGTAGGAGTAGGAATGCAAATGTCCGCGCTTTAAACGCTCATGCCCCTCTGGAGCGAACACTGGGGGAGCAGGAGTAAGACAACTAAACGATTATTCTGTAACAAAAGGCATTTACTGCTTAAGCCTAAATTATTCAGATTTTATTCAATTAAAAATTTCCGGGTCTAATAAATTATGCACATTTTTGGTCGACACGCAAGCCGACATTTCTTTAATTAAAATTTCAAGTTTTCACAAAAATTTTCCGATTTATACGAATGATATTATCCGCATTACGGGCGTCACTTCAAACACTGTTTCAACTCTGGGTAAAATTATGACAAAATTGGCTTTTTCTGACTTTTTTATAGAACATACATTACATGTGGTTAATGACGAGTTTAACATTACGGCAGACGGTATATTGGGTAAAGACTTTTTAAAATTCAATAAATGCGTTATCAGCTATGCAAGCAATTGCATTTCCTTCTGGGTAGGCAACAAAAAAGTCGCGATTCCGATTCTTCGCGGAACTGAAAGCGACACTAGCATAATTCCACCCAGATGCGAAGTTTACCGACTGTTTAAATTAGGAAGCTCACCGGAGCCTCTGTTTGTGGAATCGCAAGAGATTGATAACGGTGTATTTACAGCACGATGCATAGTTAGTACAAGCAACCCAATCGTCAAAATCATAAATACCACAAATGACATAAAATACGAAAAGAACTGTAACATTCGGACTGAAAAACTCTCTAATTTCAATGTATATTCCATTAACAAGACGAGAAACGATGACAACCGGACAAAAGAACTGATTAACGTTTTGAAAAAACAAATTCCTAGTTACGCTGAAAGCAAATTACTTAACTTGTGCGTAGATTACGCAGACATATTTGCACTTCCTGATGACAAAATGACGTTAAATAACTTTTACGAACAAAAATTAAGATTGACAGACAATGACCCAGTTTACATTAAAAATTACCGATTACCATATTCCCAGCGTGAGGAAATAAACCGTTAAGTTAACAAGTTATTAGAAAATGAATTAATCGAAGAAAGTTATTCGAATTATAATAGCCCTTTAATTGTTGTTCCAAAAAAAGATACTAACGACAAAAAAGCGTACCGCATGTGCGTCGACTTCCGTGATGTCAACAAAAAATTGCTTGCCGATAAGTTCCCCCTTGCGCGAATAGACGACATTCTGGATAACCTTGGCCGAGCGAAGTATTTTTCAACCTTAGACCTTCTTTGAGGGTTTCATCAAATCCCTTTACATGTAGATTCACGTGACGTAACCTCTTTCAGTATTCAATTCAATTTCAAACTTAAAAGACCGCGGAAATGAAATTTTAGAAACCTTACAAATTATATTGACAGATCCTGTTGAAACTGTGACTGACGAGGAAAAGAAACGACAAATTATGACAATCTACCATAACGACTCTATTAGCGGAGGACATTGCGGAGTCAAAAGGTTATATGCAAAGATCCGTACAAAATATTTTTGGAAAAATATGACTCGTGATATATCAAAATTCGTAAAAAATTCCGGAAAATGTTTACTTAACAAGGCAAAACCAAAAACCAAAGAAAATCTCGTTTTAACGCCAACACCTAACAAACCGTTTGAAATAGTTATAATTGATACAGTAGGACCCTTGCCCGAATCAAAAAGTGGTAACAAGTTCGCTGTTACTATGATTTGCGATCTGACAAAGTATCTGGTAACCGTTGCTGTTCCAGATAAAAGTGCCAAAACTATCGCTTCTGCTATTTTCGAAAGTTGTATACTAGTATACGGCATAATGAATTCTATCAGATCAGACTTAGGGACTGAATATAAAAACGAAATATTTTCGGAACTGACGAAACTTTTAAAAATTGATCATAACTTTTCGACAGCACACCATCATGAAACAGTGGGCACAATTGAACGAAACCATCGCGTTTTTAATGAGTACATACGTGCATATCTAAATGAGAATATTTCAGACTGGGACACTTATCTTAAGTACTTCACCTTCTTGCATAATACAACGCCAAATTCTGTTTTCGACAACAAATTTACTCCATTTGAACTAGTTTTCGGAAAAACACCGACTTTACCTCATGAATTGAAAAAAGAAAAAATTGATCCCATTTATAACATTGAAAATTATGCAAAAGAGGTTAAGTACCGGATGCAAAAATCGCATATTTTGGCAAAAGAGCTTATCACCAAACATAAGGTCCGGAATAAACAGTTGTACGATAGAGATGCACGTCCAATATCTATTAATAAAGACGACATGGTCTTGATTCAAAAGGAGCCCCGTGACAAACACGACAGCATATACCAAGGTCCTTACCTTGTAACCGAAATCGACGGTGTTAATATAACTATTTTCGACAAATCCAAAAACAAGTATAAAACGGTTCATAAAAACCGAATACAAAAAGTCACTAAATAAATATTTCACTTAATCAGTCATTTGCGAAAAATAATAACTATTTTTGAAGTCAATAATCACTTGATTTTTTTATTTTAATATAAGAAAAATTCACACATACATATTTAAAAGTTGTGTGTTGAAATTTTAGCCTTTCGCTATCACATATCTCGTAATAAATACCATATAAGTTACCCGTTTCAAAAACACTCGCGTTACTTCTAGTTTAAACCTGCAGGTTAAGCTACTATATTCTAGCAATAATTAAATAATCACATAGCGTTTAAATAATTAGACATTTGATAAAAAAAAAAAAAAAAAAATTAATTGATTTTCAATCATATAAACATTCCTTAATTATTATCAAAACACAAAAAAGGGGAGTCTTAATACGTCATTACTATATACAATTCCTACAAAATTATATATAAGAAAGTCTCACAATAAATATATAAAAATTAAATTGGTAAAAATAAAAATCCCTTATTCGACAGTACAAAAAGAAAACACTTGAATTCCTATTGTAATAATAATCTATTACAAATTCACTATATACTAGACTTACAATACGTAGTTATTTACTATACAGCATAAGATATTTTACTTAAGCAATATACTGCCACTACTTAATTACAAGAAATATGATTGTTCTAACTTATAGCACGCCTATACAATACTTTGCAAACAAAATAATTTATTAGTAAATAAATTAGTAATAAGAACTAATTACAATATGGTTTAATTTAACTTTGTAACGAAACTAAATTGTTATGAACGAACGAGTGAAGGAGGAAGAATATTCCGTATACATTTAGATTCGTTCCTTCAAAACAATTTAAATTCGATTTTATTATGGACAAGAAGAATGTGGCAAATCTGATCCATTTGCCAAATTCTTCTTTTTCCAAAGGAGGGTGATGTAAGGCGATTAAGGAATCCCAATTTAAACTCTACAAAATTACCTTACATGAAACCACCCTATAAACTTACGATATTAGAAATTTAATGCAACCCTACCTGAATGTAAATAATAGCAGCTAAGTTTAGGTGCTAAATGAAAAAATGAATTGGCGTCATTCGATCAGCGCCATTACAACGAAACGTACACGGTTCAGAGAAATAAATAAAATAATTGTAAAAAATTAAAAAGAAGTATTATTTCTTAAAGCGAATGTGGTTGTCGGGTGTGAATATTTGATTTAAAATAAAAACACATAACAGTGCCCTCAAATTTTTTGAAATTCCCGGCACAGTACCGGAGGTGTGCCGCCAGCAGACAGCAGGTAACAGGAGTGCAGCGGAGTAGCTGCAACAGGTCCGGGTAAGCTCACGCTTTTAGAGCCACCACTCTTTGTGAGAAACTGGAACCACAACAATAGTAATAGAGAATAATTTGAAATTATTTACATTTCTGTAATTAATTTCGGTCACTAGTATACAGTCATGTCATGTGCCACTCTGCCATAGCACGGTTGTGGCTACCTTTTATATCACAGTAATTTTGTATACAACTCTGAGGCCCCTATTATGAGTTACATTCGATCTTCGACTGTGGTCGAGAGTGCTGATCGAACGAATTTTCATTTGGTATTATGGCGCTCATTCGATGAAGAATAGCGCTATTGTGAACTTCGATCGTTTATGTTGTTCACAATAGCATATTTTTCACCGCTGAGAAGCTTTGTTTACAAATCGAGCAAACTAAATAGTGTGCTTATACATATTTATGTAAATTTGTGCAAATTAAAATGAAATAAAAAAGAAAGCAAGTTTATAAAAACGTGGTAAAAAATAGTACAACGAAGTTCTGGGGTTCAACGATTCGTCAGAGGATGAGAGTTTAGTGAACTGACCAGGAGTAGGGAATGTTTAAGAGAGTTTAAGTGTAGTCTTTACAATATATTTTAACATAAAATATATTTAAGAAATTTGTCTACAGATTTACTAAAAACTTCCGACTGTCTAAAGAGGCGTTTGTGAGCCAAATCTATTTAAAATATTTTAAAACTATCCACAGCTCTATGATTTGTTCTCGGAGATCGTGCCAACTGAGTATTGGGATTTTCCTTCACAAGTAAAAGCAGCCTTTCGAGCTTGTGTTTTGTATTCTCGACATTAAAACTGCATGAAATTGATAAAAAATTGTTTAAATTTAGTGTATACCCGCCAAAAAGTAAGAAAACAAATGCAAAATCATAAATTTTTCACAATTTTCTAACACTTCGCTACCCCATCGAAAGCAAAATTCTGTTCGACAGAAAATTCGATATTCAACGAAAATTTCGACACGGTTGCATAGCTCATAATATGATTTTCACTTTCGATCTTCGATAACCAGCGAAGATCGAAAATCGAATGCAACTCATAATAAGGGCCTGAATCAACAAATTTCATGCTCCTCATTATCAACCCTGATCAGATTTTACCCCCGAGGAGTACTCAAAAAGGTTTATTACTGTATATACTGTGACGACAATTGACGATTGACTGATGCTTCGCTAGTGCTTCGGCGAAGCAAATCAAATCAGTTGCTGTTGACAGTGTTCGCCCGCGAAAGTTTTTGAAGTGAAACTTCTTAATGGAGTTCGGAGATGTTTGCGTTAAATTAAGGCATTTTGATTTTGCTTCTGCTCTCTAAGGGTACGTTCACACAGAAAACGGAGCCGAGCCGAGCGAAGCCGTTCCGAGCAAAGTGAAGCTTTCAAATTGCTGTAGCTATATGAAAGTCTTCATACAAAAATCTTTTTCATAAGCGTTTGGTGCTGAAAGCAGCGCAGTTTTTGATCTTGAATTTTCTATTTAATTTTTCAGCTTCATGACGCTCCTGCAATTAAAATAGCAAAATATTCAAATAAAATCGAATTCTAAAACTATTCTTAATAAAATTGAGCAAATATGTTTGCCGCTTTTCATTGATGGTAAGTTTTGTGGTTTCTTTGCAGCCGAGTCCATGAGAAAAGCTCCGCTTCGCTTCGTTCAGTGTGAACACCAGCAGCTTCGCTTTTTTCTGCCTTACTTCGCTCGGCGCCATCCTTTGCAAGGCTCTGTAATCAGCGTTTGGGCTCCTGAGTTAGGCGAACGTACCAAAATCTGATCCTAAATCGCTTCTTTTGTATGAAAAAAGGTTTAACATGCAAATAGAATTTTACACTTTAAAATTTTCGTTAAAGGAAATTAAAAAGGTTTGACATTTTAGAGACCAAATAATTTGAAAAAAAAAGAGAAGAGCTGCTCTACTGCTATTACCTGATTAATTTTTGGCACCAAAATTGTGAATTCGCATAAAATAAATAGAAAGTTAGGGATGGAAGAATGAGCAAATTAAAAAAAGAAGTTTCAAAATATAGATAGATAGAAATGTAATTTAGCAAGAAATAGTGGAATCTCTTTTACAATTGTGGTATAGTCCGAGCACTGGCTGTTGAGGACGACATCGGTGCTTTGCACACAAGCGCATGTGTGTGGTAGTGTGAGTTTGCCAATTTATGATCTAAGCCAAAAAAGAAATTTTATTTTGCCCAGCGCTTCCTGTTTTATATGTACACTAGTTTGCCCTGCCCCGCTTCGCTAAGTGTATGATATTTCTGCGTGCAAAGTTAATGGTAATTCATTTCAATAAAACTCAACATCTTTAAACATAGCCAAAAATATTAGAGATTTTTTCCAAACTAAAGCCTCTTGCGTATGGCACCCATATTATGATATATATTTAAATTAACTAATTCCCCTAATTTAAGTTGAGTTTGGCTTTTTAAACAGGTGGCAACTCATACTTGTAGTTTGGAAATGAGCCCTTTTCCAAAGCATACGTATTAAGGCCCCGCCAGATAGAAATTCTTTTCTGCGTCACAGGGATGCTTTTGACTGACATCCAAGTTAACTCTGTGATTTTGAATACAATGCGCCACAGTGGCAACGCATGCATTGCCGCAACGGATGAAATTCGCCCAACTCTCAACTTTTGCCGCAAGCAAGTCCGGCAGTACTGTCAGCTGTCAAATATGGCAATTGATCCAAATTGACTTGGTCTCGCGCACTTCTTATTAAATTCCCGCGGTTTATTTATAAATTTATAAATCTAATTGTTTGTACGATGGAATTTTTACTTATAGAGGCAGTGCAAATGCATCCGTGTTTGTTCGACAAAGGGGACTTTTCATATCGAAGTAAGCTGGCAAAAGAGAAGGCCTGGAAAAGCGTAGCGGCTGCCACAAATGCGAATGGTAAGTTAAATGTTAATAATATTGTTATTTATGGCAATAAGATGCTAGTGTTTTCTTATAAACATTCTCAATTGTAGTTCAGCTGTGCCAGAATAGGTGGAGGTCCCTTCGCGACCGATATCTTAAAGAGGTGAAAGCTGGGAAGCTGCCATCGGGAAGTGCTGCACCAGAAGGAAGTGGTTGGAGGTTTTTTGAGCCCATGTCGATCCTGCAGCGCTACGTTGCCCCTCGCAGGTTAGTTCAACATTGTTATCCTAAATAAAGCATCAGCGTCTCACTTTTAGAAGAGGATTCCATAGCCGGTGCGAGATAAGCTGTACACAACCTTGTAATCCTAAATGTAAAAGTACAAAGCGCCCGTATTGGCCAATATGCACAACTATGTACAAATAACTAAACCTTACCCCACTAATTAAGTACATATATCCATATTTTAGAACTATTTCCAACATCGAGTGGTTAAGCGAAGACCCTATCTATAGTGAATCCGGACATTGTTTCGATATAGAATCAGATGGCAACATGCCATTCATGAATGATCCCAGCGAGATCGTAACACCTAACGAAGTTTGGGATTGTATCGAGTGCGAGGCAGCCCCGCCGACAGCCCCGCCGGCAGTACCGCCGGCAGCACCACCAACAACACCTCTGACAGCACCACCGATAGCAAGTAAAACTTCGAAACGTACTGAAAAGCGCCAAAAGGACGAAGATTGCTTTGACTGTCTTTGTGGGGCTGTATCCGATTGGATACAGAAAGAATCGAAACCCATCTCACGAAATACGGACTTTTTTAAAGTTTTAGATGGTTATTTAATGAAGTATACAGATGACGAGCAGGATGAAATAAAAATAAAATTATTAAGCTTTGTAAGCAGCTACCGGTATGAGAACACCGTCTAGTGCACTATTGTTAACGTTTTTTAAAACAACTTTTTTGGTGAAATTTTGCACACTGTGCACCTATAAATGAGAAAGTGGTTATTAGCTGTTGTGATCAAAAAACGTTTGTAATGTAAAAATCAAGTGGTTATGAATAACTAAGTTTTGTGTAGCTTTTTGGCTTTGATTTTGACTACGCAAAAGCCTTTGGACCTTATGAATAAAAACTAAGCAATTGCTTCTTAAAATTGCAGACCTTTTACTCGATGTATTCAAATAAATTTAAGTAAACGGTCTGAAATTTTAAGAAGAAGCAATTGCTTAGTTTTTATTCATAAGGCCCATTATCATATCGTCGCCTGGGTAAAAGATTGTCGTAAACGTCATACGTATTTGCGTAACATACGACAATCTTTTACCCAGGCGACGATATGATCTTTAAGTTATGTGTAGCGATGCATTAAATCACAATGTTTATTAACTTTTGTAATTTAAGATGTTTGAGTATAACATGTTTGTTTATATTTCTATATCACAGCAGCTAATAATAACTTTCTAATTTACAGGCGCACCGTTTGGAAAATTTACTTTGTAAAAGATCTCTATAAATATAAATTATATATATTTATACTATCTGTTTAAAACAAATTGTTACTTTGTAAAAGTAAATACATTTTTTAATTGAAATGTTGCCTTATTGTTTTAAGCAAATTACTACTTTGTAAAATTAAATGAATTTTTGTATTGAAATGTTTACTTATTGTTTTAAACAAATTACTACTTTGTAAAAGTAAATGAATTTTTGTATTAAAATGTTAACTTATTGTTTTAAATAAATACTACTTTGTAAAATGTTATTTTTTTATAACAAATTGCTACTTTAAAAATGTACCTTATAAGAAATGGTTACTTTGCAAACGACTAGACTAGTACCTCGTCAATAAAGGTATTTCGCTAATAACACCGCTATTTTTTAATATATTTATGTGCGCAAAACAATGTGAGGACTCGTAATTCGATGGAATGCATCATAATCAATCACAGAGTGAATTTTGGAGTTATGGTTTGGTTTGGTTTTGGTGGACTGAAAAAAATTTTTATTTAGTGGATTATTCCATGGAAGTACATGTAACAAGTACGGAGATGGTTGGTACGTGTGGATCACCATTAAAGTTTTATTGAGGCAAAGTTTCAGGCGTTCAAAGTGAGAACAGAAACTTCAAGGTTATTTGAAAATCGTTTATCAATAAAAGATAATTTTATTGGGAATATACATACATACATATTAATTCTGAATTCATGAAGTTGCTGATTATCTAACTAAAATCATATATTTAAATCCAAATGATTATAATGAACTATATTTTATAAAAAAGTAATGAATATTTGTCAAATGAAAGAAAAATAGTTAAGACTGATATAAACTATGGAACTACATACATAACTATAAAACTAGGGAATTTTAATTGAAAAATCTTAAAAATTAATAAATAAACATACAGTCAGTATACCGGCAACCATTTTTTTAATATTATATTTTTCGCTAATTTTGTATAAAGAAATAGTTAATTCTACAACGAAAACGCCAATAATCAGAGTTCCAAAACTTGCGCAAAATTAAATAAAATTCCGCAAAGTTTCATTCAAATATTGCACTTTTTATTTACGCTCTTTAGAAAAAAGCTGAGTATGCAGTTTTTTAGCCCATTCAATTTTAGTAAAATAAAGTGCACGTATGAGGAAGCTAGGACTTACCATTGATTTTTAGCATTTTTTTTGTTGAAGGTGTCGCTCATTTTCTCCATATAAAATAATGTCCGATAATTTTTTTTATATGGAAAAATTGAATGGGCTAAAAAACTGCATACTCGAGTTTTTTCTAAAGAGCGTAAATAAAAAGTGCAATATTTGAATGAAATTTTGCGGAATTTTATTTAATTTGCACAAGGTTTGAACTATGGTTTTTGGGGTTTTTGTTGTAGAATCAACCATATTTTTATACAAAATTAGCGAAAAATAAAATATTTAAAAAATAGTTGCCCGTATTTTAAAAATTTCGCTGCACCTAAACTTTCTTGACTGACTGTAAGTGAACTTGGTTCAAATGACAAACCTGGATAAGGTCTCATCAAAAATGGCTTTAATGGGAATGCGGCATCTCCAACAAAATAGTGTGGGAAACTTTTGTTGGTTCCGGGCAAAACTTCTGGCTTTGGAAGATCCAATTGCTCCTTATACAAAAGTTCACCGAAGATCGAGTTCCACATAACGCCACCATCACTTTGGGAACCGTATGCACCAATGTCCACAGCCGTGAAAGTATAATTGGCGTCACAGGCTGCCAGAAGAATTATCGAAAAGTTTCCCTTGTAATTGTAGAACAAAGAACCAGACTTTGGCGGGCAAGTAATATTTACGTGCTTGCCGTCAATGGCCTCTACACAATTAGGCAAATCCCACATTGCGTCAAAATCAATGGCGATTCGTCTCCATTCGTTCTCATCCGGGATCGATAAATATATCGGTCCTAAAACTTCCCAAAGTACCTCGCACGTTTCCGAAACAATTTCTTTCGTTGTCGAGAGTCCAATTTTGAACGCAGAAGAATATAGCTGCTTGCTTCCGCCATGAGCCAAATACCTTTAATATAGTTAGAGCGTTTCCAGAAAATAATCACAATAATTTTGAACGTAATAAATTTTGAACATACTACATGTGAATATATGTGCATGTTTATGAACTTACGCAAGGGTCGGGTAGAGTCGACATTCGGCAGAAATATAAGGCCTGTTGGAGTGCTTCGTTAAGCGCTCCTTGATTAAATTAAGGAGCAAGTCAAAAATATTTTTCTCCATCCTCATTGTCCTTTTAAATTCCTCCGGAAAGCAAAAATTGTTTGCGAAAAATCCATGAGTGTTGCGATTTCTCAACACCGGTCGTACCCAATATTTTCGACGGCCATATAATGCCTTAAGGCATTCACCGGCTTTGACCAACAGAAGGACCATAACGATCGCTTTTACAATTTTTGAGCTCTCCATTTTATATTTAATAAATATTACTTTCAATTTAAGAATAACACAACGCTATACAAACAGCTGATTTTCTTATGTGCGTCAAGGTGTTTATCTGGCGCCTTTTTTTGTCTGATACGGCAACGCAATCAAATGCGTTGACGCGAAATGTTTATCTGGCGGAGCCTTTAATACTCTGATATTATAAATCCGAAAGTGAGTTTGTTTGTTACGCTTTCACGCGTTAACTACTCAACCGATCGTCATGCAATTTTTGATGTGTATACATCTTTGGTTTCGGTAGGGGTAAAATTTGCGAAGCTGTAACGCATACCCCAGCACAAAATTTCGAAGGGCTTAGCATGTGTATTTCAGCCAGAGCTGTAAAACTGTGAAATCATATGAAATTAAAAATCATCAATTTTATGTTATTATGTTTTCATTGAATTTTTCCTTGTTGGGGAATGTGGCTTATAATTTTCCAATTCTACATTCACTCAAAGTAGATACGATTGCACACATTAACATATTCAAAGAAAGATTGAAAAAACTGAATGACGAAACATTAACTTTTAACACTGAATAAGCATTCAGATGAATGCAGCTTTTGCTATGTGTGCACACATTCATTCAGTACCAATCAATCGATATAAATATTCTAAATACACAAAACCCACTGAAAAATACGCAAGGTTGAATTTTATTGAA
>NW_016157789.1:86670-100506 GCF_001687245.7 Rhagoletis zephyria | reverse complement strand
CAAGATATTTTAACGCCCTTGAGTCACAAGTATATACAGGTATATTTTATCAATCATACCGATAATGTCATGTATTAAAAGAATTAAAAATGAAAATGAATAAAAAAAAATAAATCAGCAAAATGAATAAAATAAAGTGAAATTAATGTTTAATTTCTAACCTAACCCACATTTGTATGTGTGTAACTGAATCGCCTTTATATATAAAAATATTATGCTAATTTTCGAGCGTGACTCCCTAATCTGTTATTAGAAAAAGAGATTAGCCATGCAAAATTATAATTAAAAATATCTCAGATTAAACCGATAACTTTTTGGTGTCCAACCCAGTTTTATCGATTATATTTGCGAAGAAGAGGAGGAATGTCAAATGTTAAAGTAAATAAAAATTTACGCTAGTAAGGAAAATAGGTTTGTAAAGGTATTTTTAATAAAATATTCATTTAAAATATATTTAAATGGCCTAATATGTGTTGCAAAAAAAAGTGACCACGGTGGCACAGAGAAGAAGTTTAACTTTTCCTCGAGTTGTAGTTGCAGAATACGACAGCATATATAACTCACTTCTTTCCCAAGTCGACTTAGGCGGTTATTGCTTATGACCACAGATATATGTATATACATGTGTATTTCATATGCATGATTGTTAAATTATACGCACCTTGAATAGTGTATTGGCACTTTAATACATACTGTAATATTGACTACTAAAATTTTTCTTTTAGCATAAAACCGATCAGAAAATGTTCTGCAAGTCGTCTACATAAATAGCTTAATAGATAGTCCAGATTTCATTGGCTTAGGTGGCTACTGTATGTATAATTGATAAGAATAANGGTTTGTAAAGGTATTTTTAATAAAATATTCAGTTATAAATATATTTAAATGGCCTAATATGTGCTGCAAAAAAATTGACCACGGTGACACAGAGAAGAAGTTTAACTTTTCCTCGAGTTGTGTGAATAACAAGCACAACCAATTTGACAGCTAACGAGCTTTGATTGAGATTATATTTATATGTAAACGTACTTTTATGCTTTGCCGTTCGCATATGTATACACATTAAATTTTATGAGTACCTAGTACTCACGCCTTTTTTTTATAAAAACGCTGATGTTCTCAATTTTTTATTTTCTTGACATGTTAAAATGCAGCTAAAAATTTGTTTTTTACATATAATTACTCTGGTATAATTGGGAAACATTCCCCTACATACCTGTCTTGCGCGGCTAGAATGGGCCTAGTGCCCGAAAATATGCTCTCGAAAAGAGACTAGTAAAATTTAAACTTTGATACTGAACGATTTACGCATTGTCATGGGTTGGAACTTGTTACCAGGGGGTTTCTGGGGTTGCTAATTTGGGATCTGAAGTCAGTTTTTTGAAATTCAAAATGGCGGATCCAAAATGGCGGTCTATTTTTTTTTAAAAATGATTGGATTGGTTCGAAAACCGGCACTCGAGAGTTTTTGTGGTCGCCGATTACGAATCTGAAGTCATTTTTTTTTATTAAAAACGGCGGATCCAATATGGCGATCAAATTAAAAAAAAGTACTAAAATTAAAACGTTGATACTGAACGTTTTAAACATTGTCAAGGGTTAAAACACGTTTCCAGTGGGTTTCTGGGGTTGCTGATTCCAATCATTTTTTTTTAAAGTTGGTCGCCATTTTGGATCCACCATTTTGAATTTTGAAAATCTGACATCAGATTCGTAATCAGCAACCTCAGAAACACACTGGAAACGTGTTTTAACCCTTGACAATGTTCAAAACGTTCATTTTTAATATGGCAAAATAATAAAAAAATTTAGAACATCAGCGTTTTTATAAAAAACCGACCACCGCGACCTCTAAAAAAACTCTTTTTTTCAAAATAAAAAAATACGTGTCTCTTTTTTATAACAAATAACAATATTCTGATGTAGCGTTTATGAATTTCCAAAAAGAGTGGTTTTATGAACCTTTTCGCAGTTTTTTACCAATTGGTCCCCGAGGAGTACTTTGTGTGCATCGTTTTCGTTTTGCGCGCACGGCAACACTTACCGTGGGGAATTTCGCCTGATGATTACAAAAAGGTCTTCTCGAGGATAAAATTTATGTAATTGTGTTATTTATGAACAAAATGTAGGTTAAGTATAATATGAATGCTTAATTAATAATAATCAGGGTTGTTGTGGAAACCAAGTCAGATTGGTTTAACTGTCAGAATTACAAACCAATTCTGATTTTTAATGGTGTCGCAGAATCTGATTGGATTTTCCTATTTTCGAACATACGTAAAACCAATATTCGAATCAGCTGTGACAAAACTTGTAAATTGCAAATTTCCAAAGTATTCTATAAATTTTAGATATAGAACAAGTTTTAAAGGTCCATTTAAAAAAATAATAAGTTTAAAATGAGTGCCGCTAAGGAAGAAAGCAGTGGAAAAGTAAAACGAAGATTTTAAGGGATCACAGTAATCCGCTTGATGTCCCAGGGTAATTGTAAGTGTAACTTACCTTGCATGTACATATTTACATGCTAAACTAAACTTATTTTACAGATTTATTACCCAATATCGATTAAATAAAGACGCATTTGTTATGGTTTGAAATGTCATAGCATCCCATTTGCAGTCCTCGACGATTCCGCCTACGATTCAATTAGAGGCAACTTTGCGCTTTTTAGCAGAAGAAGCCTACCAACGGGGAGTGGGACGTGATTCAAGCATCAGTTTGGCAAGAAGCACGGTGTCGCAGACTTTAGCGCAAGTTATGTACCTCTTAGAGAACCACATTTGCGGCCAATGCGTAAAGTTATCTCTGGATGAAAATGAAAAGTTGAGGTCAAGAAATCACTTCTTTGGAAAGTACAAAATACCCGGAATAGGCGGTTGCATAGATGGTACGCATGTAAAAATAATAAAGCCACCTAACGACGAGCATTTGTATTTGAACCGAAAGGGATATTTTAATCAGCCCTATTCTGCATTTCGATTACGTTCCCGCATTCCGCTCCGCAAGAATCGAACTTAGGTATTCTGCGTTCCGATCGAATCGAAAGAGGAAGAGGAAGAGAGAAAACATCTTTCGAAATCAGCTGTTTGCCTAGGAATGTGTGAAATCGAAACAAAACAAAGAAATATTGGCTACCAAAATATAGCAGCTTATGAAGTTGGAGTTTGTAAATATTTTAAAATAACTAAATATATCTAGCATCACTGTAATTTAAAAATAAAAATTCGTTAGCTCTTAATTTAAGTGGAAACATAATTATAAGAATGAAATCCGTAGCCGCGGCGTTATTGCTTGAAGAGGAGGACGATTGCTGATGCGCAAGTTGAAAGGCGGAGATTTAGGGACATGTTTGATCCTTCTCAGATGAGTGAAGAGTAATAAGAAATTCATCTTGAACTGTATTACTCATCGCTCAAATCCAGTGAAATTATAAACGTTGTTTGAGCACTCCACAACATTTGCATTTACTACAGAGTGGAGGATTTGAACGCAAATGAATCCCATTTTGAAAGCCGTCAGGACGAGGGGAAGAACAAAGCTTACCCTTCCATAGAAAATCGAATTCGAGACAACATACACACCTCTTTTTATAAAAAGTTAGTAAAAACGAGTGCAATAATAAAAACATCTTTTTTATATAACTTCACATTTCATGTATATATGTATGTATGTACATATGTACATCTATTAATTTTATACAAAAAGAATACATTGTATTCAGTGCATTTCACAGTCTTATTTATAGATAACTAGCTTTTACCCGCAGGTTTCACCCCACGTCTTTATACAAACATGAAAAACNTTATAAAAAGTTAGTAAAAACGAGTGCAATAATAAAAACATCTTTTTTATATAACTTCACATTTCATGTATATATGTATGTATGTACATATGTACATCTATTAATTTTATACAAAAAGAATACATTGTATTCAGTGCATTTCACAGTCTTATTTATAGATAACTAGCTTTTACCCGCAGGTTTCACCCCACGTCTTTATACAAACATGAAAAACAATTTATGTAAAGATGTTGTATTTTATTTCTGCTCTAATTTTACTATAGGATAATACTGAAGGACAGTTGTATAGCTTGTGTGTTATGTAATGAAATGTAATAATAACTTTTTGACACAACAGGTGTTTTTATTTACATTAAAATATCTCCAATAAATAATATATCGCATATGTGAGGTTGCATGAATTATTTTCTAGATAGTAAAAACACTCATATTTCAAAAAGGTTCTCTTTTTTATAAAGCAATCGCATCAAGTATATTTCAGGACGAATGGATAAGAATTGAGCCAAGAGCTTGTGTGTGCAAATCCAGTTTTTGGCAGCAAAGGTCAGTTACGCGGTTTTGCACTTTAAAGGACGATATGTATGTAAGTAATAGTAGAAATACCAATGTTGTAATATTAAAATTTTAGCTATCTAATTTCTTTGGAATAATAACTAATATTATTTCACAGCATGTTTTTAATACTTCGAAGCCTCTATTAACATAAATGCATTTTCAAATGCAATTACCACAGATTTTATTTTCGATAAAGTTTTGGGTTTTGCTTTAAGGGATTCTCGTTTATTGTCATTGCAAAAGCTAAGCGAACTGGAAACTGAGTCCTGTAAATTCGAAAGGCATATCAGAAAGAATTAAAAGGGCCATGTAAATTGTGGTTCCGAAGTTATGACTGATACAAAATTCAACGCCTGTGTTATGCGCTACGCCCCCTTTTACAAACTCATTTATATAAACATACCTAACTATAAGCACCACGCCCCCTTTTAAAAACTCATTTATGTATACCTTACTATAAGCACCTATGTACCATAGATATGTCTGCATACCAAGTTTCACGTTTATGTGACTTATGGTTCCGAAGTTATAGCTGATTAAAAATTCCACGCCTTTGGGATGTGCCACGGCCCCTTTTCCAACTCCGCCCATTTTTCCCATGAGTATGGAATTAATTTCATTTATCACGACACCATGTTCCAGTACTCTACCGCAAATATTTTAAGAGATATCNTCAGCTGTTTGCCTAGGAATGTGTGAAATCGAAACAAAACAAAGAAATATTGGCTACCAAAATATAGCAGCTTATGAAGTTGGAGTTTGTAAATATTTTAAAATAACTAAATATATCTAGCATCACTGTAATTTAAAAATAAAAATTCGTTAGCTCTTAATTTAAGTGGAAACATAATTATAAGAATGAAATCCGTAGCCGCGGCGTTATTGCTTGAAGAGGAGGACGATTGCTGATGCGCAAGTTGAAAGGCGGAGATTTAGGGACATGTTTGATCCTTCTCAGATGAGTGAAGAGTAATAAGAAATTCATCTTGAACTGTATTACTCATCGCTCAAATCCAGTGAAATTATAAACGTTGTTTGAGCACTCCACAACATTTGCATTTACTACAGAGTGGAGGATTTGAACGCAAATGAATCCCATTTTGAAAGCCGTCAGGACGAGGGGAAGAACAAAGCTTACCCTTCCATAGAAAATCGAATTCGAGACAACATACACACCTCTTTTTATAAAAAGTTAGTAAAAACGAGTGCAATAATAAAAACATCTTTTTTATATAACTTCACATTTCATGTATATATGTATGTATGTACATATGTACATCTATTAATTTTATACAAAAAGAATACATTGTATTCAGTGCATTTCACAGTCTTATTTATAGATAACTAGCTTTTACCCGCAGGTTTCACCCCACGTCTTTATACAAACATGAAAAACAATTTATGTAAAGATGTTGTATTTTATTTCTGCTCTAATTTTACTATAGGATAATACTGAAGGACAGTTGTATAGCTTGTGTGTTATGTAATGAAATGTAATAATAACTTTTTGACACAACAGGTGTTTTTATTTACATTAAAATATCTCCAATAAATAATATATCGCATATGTGAGGTTGCATGAATTATTTTCTAGATAGTAAAAACACTCATATTTCAAAAAGGTTCTCTTTTTTATAAAGCAATCGCATCAAGTATATTTCAGGACGAATGGATAAGAATTGAGCCAAGAGCTTGTGTGTGCAAATCCAGTTTTTGGCAGCAAAGGTCAGTTACGCGGTTTTGCACTTTAAAGNACAAAACAAAGAAATATTGGCTACCAAAATATAGCAGCTTATGAAGTTGGAGTTTGTAAATATTTTAAAATAACTAAATATATCTAGCATCACTGTAATTTAAAAATAAAAATTCGTTAGCTCTTAATTTAAGTGGAAACATAATTATAAGAATGAAATCCGTAGCCGCGGCGTTATTGCTTGAAGAGGAGGACGATTGCTGATGCGCAAGTTGAAAGGCGGAGATTTAGGGACATGTTTGATCCTTCTCAGATGAGTGAAGAGTAATAAGAAATTCATCTTGAACTGTATTACTCATCGCTCAAATCCAGTGAAATTATAAACGTTGTTTGAGCACTCCACAACATTTGCATTTACTACAGAGTGGAGGATTTGAACGCAAATGAATCCCATTTTGAAAGCCGTCAGGACGAGGGGAAGAACAAAGCTTACCCTTCCATAGAAAATCGAATTCGAGACAACATACACACCTCTTTTTATAAAAAGTTAGTAAAAACGAGTGCAATAATAAAAACATCTTTTTTATATAACTTCACATTTCATGTATATATGTATGTATGTACATATGTACATCTATTAATTTTATACAAAAAGAATACATTGTATTCAGTGCATTTCACAGTCTTATTTATAGATAACTAGCTTTTACCCGCAGGTTTCACCCCACGTCTTTATACAAACATGAAAAACAATTTATGTAAAGATGTTGTATTTTATTTCTGCTCTAATTTTACTATAGGATAATACTGAAGGACAGTTGTATAGCTTGTGTGTTATGTAATGAAATGTAATAATAACTTTTTGACACAACAGGTGTTTTTATTTACATTAAAATATCTCCAATAAATAATATATCGCATATGTGAGGTTGCATGAATTATTTTCTAGATAGTAAAAACACTCATATTTCAAAAAGGTTCTCTTTTTTATAAAGCAATCGCATCAAGTATATTTCAGGACGAATGGATAAGAATTGAGCCAAGAGCTTGTGTGTGCAAATCCAGTTTTTGGCAGCAAAGGTCAGTTACGCGGTTTTGCACTTTAAAGGACGATATGTATGTAAGTAATAGTAGAAATACCAATGTTGTAATATTAAAATTTTAGCTATCTAATTTCTTTGGAATAATAACTAATATTATTTCACAGCATGTTTTTAATACTTCGAAGCCTCTATTAACATAAATGCATTTTCAAATGCAATTACCACAGATTTTATTTTCGATAAAGTTTTGGGTTTTGCTTTAAGGGATTCTCGTTTATTGTCATTGCAAAAGCTAAGCGAACTGGAAACTGAGTCCTGTAAATTCGAAAGGCATATCAGAAAGAATTAAAAGGGCCATGTAAATTGTGGTTCCGAAGTTATGACTGATACAAAATTCAACGCCTGTGTTATGCGCTACGCCCCCTTTTACAAACTCATTTATATAAACATACCTAACTATAAGCACCACGCCCCCTTTTAAAAACTCATTTATGTATACCTTACTATAAGCACCTATGTACCATAGATATGTCTGCATACCAAGTTTCACGTTTATGTGACTTATGGTTCCGAAGTTATAGCTGATTAAAAATTCCACGCCTTTGGGATGTGCCACGGCCCCTTTTCCAACTCCGCCCATTTTTCCCATGAGTATGGAATTAATTTCATTTATCACGACACCATGTTCCAGTACTCTACCGCAAATATTTTAAGAGATATCCAAAATGAAAATTTTAGTTAGTATGGGAGGTGCCACGCCCCCTTTTCCAGTACTGCCGATTTTTCTCTATGCCTATAAACAAGTGTCAAAAGTTTCATGCGATTCCGTGTCGCGGTTCAAAAGTTATAAGGTTATAAACAAACGGACATTCACATTTATATATATAGATGACAACATAAACGCCTGGACTTCCTCTTTGAAAACCTCGCGCAATATCCCTTTTGGTTGCCATTATTTGAGCCAATTTTTCGTATTGCCCGTATTACCGCTCGCGAATGCACTGAAATCGAGAAAATTCATTTATGATGGCTTTTACAATCACTATGAAATTTAAACCTCATAATGGTAGATCTATTGTCTAACGATCTACAGTGCAACCTTTTAACACATTCCAACAATTGCTGTACAGAAATTGCTGGAGCGCGTACCGATTTTGAGTGAACGATGCTTGAGATGCGCGGTATCCCGGTTCAAGTCACGATGCATTTATTTGGAACATAAGCGAAGCAAAACAATATTTTCGTGCACAATACGAGAGAGGTGATCGTTCATCAAGGTTGCTGAGTGATTGTGGGTATGGAATTGAATCATATTTACTAACACCTTATAGAGATGCGCGGTTTAACTCTAAGGAGCATAAGTTTAATATGGCTCATGCATCTGCGCGAAATATTGTAGAACGGACAATCGGAGTGCTGATAAGCCGTTTTCGCTGTTTGCTGAGTGCATTACATTACCGTCCTGAAAAAGTGGTTAAAATTGTGAACGTTTGTTGCGCCCTACACAACATCTGCAGGCATTATAAAATTGAATGTAATCTAGAAGAAAACGTATTTCGTGCAAGTGCGCCTAATGAGGACAATGAATTTTCATCGGATAGTGGAACAATGCAAAGCGAAGGCCGTAGAATAAGAGACGAAATAGCCAATACCTTGTAATTCAAGTAATTTATTAATTATTTAACTTTTTTCTACGAACATATATTTAAAAATTTAACAGTCTTCATGACTAAATGCAAATAAGTTTTAAATTTTAAAACTAAGGCACTAAAAAGATAATTCACAACCACTTTCGTTAAAGTACTATTCTTATGAGGTAATCACTTGTTTATAGTTTGCCTTTTGTGTTCAAACTTTAATATTTCGAGATCCAGTTCTCTTTTAATCTAATTTTTTCCGCAAGAGTTCTTATTATTCGTGTACCAATACTTACGAATTCGTATTTCACTTATGTTACAGCTTTTGCGACGGAGTCGTTACTCTTTTCAATTGTTCGGTAGATACGTCTCAAGCTGCTTGCATTTTCCTTTTGGATATTTATTAGTTCATCGAGCTTTTCGTTTGTTTCAGTTTTTCCATTAGTATCGTCGTCCAAAAATCTTTTTAAGCGGTCCGATGTGCTCTCCGATTTTTGCCTTTTCGATGCAATGCAATTGTTTGCATTTTCAGTTTGTCGCTTTTGCGATGTGGAGAGCATATCGTTGTCCACATCCTTTTGCCTATTCGATGTACTACAATCGCTTGAAGGTTCTGCTTGGTGCTTTTGCGATGTGGAGGGTATATTTATGTCCACATCCGCCTCTACAACTGCGTCACTTACACATGCATTTACTTATTTACCCTCCACTGTCTGCGCAATGCCACATAAACGCACAATGGTTTCCTCTGTTTGGGTCAGCTGGTATTTGGAAGAGGGTCCACCCCCAGTTGCCGCCTCTCCATTTTGTTGTGAGCTAGTTTTCTTTTTATCTCGCTCTTCCACTCAGTAATAATCTAAATAAATACAAATTTGTTTGAATGGCAAGTTTAATTTGCACTGAAGTTTATTAAGTGCAGAGTTATTTACCTTTTTCCACCCATTAACATCCTTGTGCGGAGGACCTGCACCATTAAGGGATTCAGTTAATTCCTGCCATAACGAATCTCTAAAAGGCTTGTCTCGTTTTGTAAATGCTCTTAAAATATCCGGATTTTTTTCCATAAATTCAATGATTATGGCATTTTGCGTTTTATTCTTATGTTTCCCACTATTTGTGTATTGTATAAAAAAAATGTAATACATGTTAAGAAAATGAAATAACTTATTTACTTACATTGTTTCAAAGCGTCTAACAGCAAACCAAAATAATTTAAAACGCAATTTGAACGCATTATTCAAAATCTTTCATTGATGAGCTCCTTGATTTGTTTCTGATAGCAAAATCGATAAAATTGGTTTTCATGACGCCGAATAACGATAACAATTCTGATTCGAACATAAAACCGATAATATCAGAAGTCATGACATCTACTACATTTTTTTATCGATTTCAATTCTGATTCCGACAACAATCAGATTCCACAAAAACCCTGAATATCAATAGTTAAGTACATAATTAACGCTTGTGTTTCTATAAACTGGCAACTCACATCGTATTTTTTATTAAAAGACGTGAATTTTGTGTATTTATCCAAGAAAACTCTAAATTTCCGAATATATTTAAATCTTTATTCCAAAAAAACAAGGTTTGGTATAGAGACTCCAATGCCTGCCAGCGCATTCGCCCAGACAGCTCATTAAGCACACCCAAGCTTGAGCGGAACTCCTCAAAAATACTTAACATCAAAGTGTAGAATATAACAAATATGAATCATACACACATACAATAGCAATTGCTATGAATTGCTACCGTACAAATTCAAGACACGCATTTGGTTGGAGAGTGCGTTGGTTATGGCGGTCATAAGTTCAGCCAACACATTCAGTGGTCCATCACCAGGAGCTGTTCCAATATCATGAGTAAATTTTAGTGAACCCCACAAGCCACTGCCTCTGGCTACAAGCTGGATATCTGAATATTGGAAAATAAATAGCAATTATCTTTTTAGAATGATAAGAAAAGTGTTTGTTTACAAAATTACCTGTGCCACTCTGCCTTGGTACGGTTGTTGCTCCATTTCATACCACAGTAATTTTGTATGCAACTCTGAATCAGCAAAATTTATGCTCCTTCTCATTATCAACCCTGATCAGATTTTACGCACGAGGAGTACTCAAAAAGGTTTATTACTGTATATACAAGGGACCGTAATCATTATGAGTTTTATCAAAAAAATTAACATTTAATCATTATTTTGAGATTTCAATACTTGCGATCAATCATAATAATCACATTTTGAGTTTATTTTATTGCTCAGAAAATACAATCATTTATTGAATTACATTTTTTTGATCAAAAATAAAACTCATATTTCGAGCGTTATTTTTTTGCTCTCAAGTAATAATTATTTTGTGAGTTGTTTTCTTTTCGATCATAAATAATCATTATATTATGAGTATTATATTTTTGATCAGAAATAATCATTAATAATAATAATAATTATTTTTTTTAGTTTTATTTTTTTCATCAAAAATAATGCTTATTCTTTGAGTTTTATTATTTTGATCGAAAATAAAACTCCTTTCTTGAGCGTTATTTTTTCTCTCAGAAATAAAAATTAACTTTTGTGTTTTATTTTTATTTTTGCAGATCGAAAAACTCAAAACGCCTCACTTCACTTAAACTTAACTCACCACACCTCAACTCACCTTAACTTAACTCACCTCACCTCAACTCACCTTAACTTACCTCAACTCATCTTAATAACGGCGTTTCCACAACAACCGAATCACTCTCAATTATGAACGGCGAATTCGTGTTTCACTTAGCATCTCTGCTTCTTGTTCTTTGCTTTTGTTTAATGTTTACAGCCCTATTCCGGTTTTGCAATAGAATGACAATTGATCATCCTTCGTTGTCGTGATTTTGTCATTGTCGTTGCACGTTGACATTCCTAACAAAAAATGACAAAGGAAAAGCTTTTGTCAACTTACCATGCATGGTGAAAAGTTGGTTGTTGTAGAAACAGCTGGTCAACGCTATTATTTGCAAAAAAATATGAGCGGCGAAACACCAGAGAAGTGAGTACTTGTGTGAAATAGATAAATTAGCATCCGGAGCTGCAGAAAGGAAGAAATAATCCGAGCTCCTCAAAACTGATACAAACACTTTGGACGCAGATGGCTGACAGCCTAAACGCCATGCGTGGTCCCACCCGCTCCGTAGCAAAGTGGAAAGATGTAAGTTTTGTATATTTACATGCATACATATGTATGTATTTATATCTTTCATTTATGGATGAATACATTTGCATACACACATTATTTCGCAGACATTAGCGGCGTGGAAAAACCAGCTACGCTGCAGAGCACGAAAAGTGCATGTGGACGTAACTGGAACCGGTGGGGGACCACGGACGGCAGACACCTCTGATTTCGACCAACAGGCGCTTGAAACTTTTGGGGCGGCGACAGTATACGGACGAGCAAACATGGGTACATTTGGGCATGAAGTATGTGAGTTTCCTTGAAATACATATCTACGTGTCTGTAATGTATTTAAGGGGTACTGTTTAGTTATTTGTACAACGGTTTTGAGTTGCTGTGCTCAAACGCGTGAACCGAATCAAATAACTTTTACACACACTTGTAGACAAGAGTCTACACTTTATTAAAAAAAAGCTATATCTGTGCTCTATTTTTAATAATTTGGGTTTGAAATATGGTATTGTCCCCCTCCCTATTCACCCCCACACCAAAATCGTTGTACAAATAAGTAAAAACTTGCCTATTTAAGGGATTTAGATATTCATACATAACATTTGCCAAACTATAATGTTTCATTAGGAACCACTATGCAGCTCTCAACTAGATATAACTGAAACAGATCTAATTGAATCAGATGTAATTCAGACCGAGGTTGTCAATTCCAGTGAGTTGGTGACTTGCGAGAGTTCAGCACCGCTTTCGGCACCGCAGAATCCTAATTCTGAGGCAGCCGCCTTAAATGACTTGCTAACTGTCCCACCAGGTGTAACAGGCTGTAACCCACGAGCAAGAACATCGCAAACCGTAACAAGTTTAAATGCTGCCCTTAACAGCCTCCAAATTAAGGATGAAAGGGAGGCAAGTCAACACGAAGTGCTCATCGCCACTCTTCATCAGCTGAGCACAGCCGTAAACCAGATGACCGTGGTGTTGGAAAAGCTTAATGCTAAGCTGGACCAATATCCAATTATATATCCTTAAGCCTAGTATTACTTTTTAGAATACATACGAAAATGTGTTCCATAATTATAGATTGGTTGTGCACTTACTTATAAGAATACATACATATGTATGTATGTATATTGATATGAAAATTGGAAATTGTAGAACACATAATTATATAATTAAATTTCATACATGTACAAGGATGCTTTTAAGAATTTATTGCACTCATATTTACATTCTTACATACATAAACAAAGTTATTTATTACTGTTAGATATATGTATAAATGTATGCGCAACAGATGTAAATCTGTTTATGTGTGTATAGAAGAATGCAAATATGTGTGCAATAAATTCTTAAAAACATATCCTTGTACAAGTATGATATTTACTTAAATAATTATTTGTACTACAAATGCCATTTTCATATCTATATACATCAGTGGCGGATCCAGCAGGGGGGTTTTGGGGGTTAAACTACGTGTCAGCCAGTGGCGGACGCACGGGTGGTGTTTTAAAATGACGCAAAACTAGAACAAATATGTGAGTACAAGACTGAATTCGAAAATCTATATGTACCTTACTAAGTGCTTACTTATTTCCCAAGTGGGACGTTTATGTTTATGCATATATTTGTGTTATGTTTTTATTTTTTGTTAAAAACAAGTACAAATATGTGAGTACAAGACTGAATTCGAAAATCTATATGTACCTTACCGATGAGCTTACCAATTTCCCCAGTGGGACGTTTATGTTTATGCATGTATTTGTGTTTTGTTATTTTTACTTATGTACATACATTATACACAAAACGGGGTTTCAGACAGGGCGACTCCCTTTCATGTGACTTCTTTAATCTGATGTTGGAGAAGATAATAAGAGCTGCAGAACTGAACCGCTCAGGAACAATTTACTACAAGAGCGTGCAATTGCTGGCTTATGCCGATGACATC
>NW_016157789.1:81864-86013 GCF_001687245.7 Rhagoletis zephyria | reverse complement strand
TCATCGCAATTTGGAAGTTGTTTCCTACACACTTCTGGTATGAACCATGTGCGTAGAAATACAGGCTCCCCAAAAATCTTATTATAAAAGGGATGGCGGATTTCTGAGGGTCGCGTGGTTCCAATTGTTGCATTAGTTCGCGACAAAGTGATTTAGGAAAGCGAAAATTCTGGATAAAAACTATCTCCTGCATCGAAAACGGGTCGCTGTCGTCCCTGAGCTCCCTCAAAAGTCGCTTCCTTTCCAGGTTTTGCTCGTCTTCTACAAGCACGGCTGCGCAAATAACTAGAATTTGTTCTGTCATTGAAATTAGTATTTTTTATATTTTTTTCACAAATTTATTAAATCGTCGCACTTTTTATATCAACACAAACATATGTTTTTGCCTTGTCACCTGCCCAAAAGGTCATGACAATAAAAATGACAATTGGCATGATTCGAGCTTTTGAATTTTGCTGAGAATACCAAAAAGCTGCAATTGTCATTTTTATATCAATTGTCATCGCGGTGAGTTTTGTCAGTGTGGCGGAATAGGGCTGTTAATGTGCTGTTAATTGTGCATTTCAACGGTGGAGAAAAAATTTGCAGTGGTTAATTAGCTAAATCAATAGTTTTAACCTTATATGTAATACTTCTATATTGGCAGTAAGCTAACTTCTCAATGTGTAAGTATTCCGAAATCAAAGCGAGACAGTCTAGTACTGTTTTTATCAATGTATTGTGTACTTGAGTGCCGTTTTTGTTTATGTGTTGTGTACATGTTTGTTTATAAACGTTTGTGTTCCTTTTCTTTCGTACGTGTTTATTGATATATCTGTACTGTAGTGTTTTCGGACGGTACTAGCTCTTACTGCCAATATAGGAGTATTACATATATGGTTTTAACGAATATAGCTATTTTTTTCAATGTTTGTGCTGGTGGGGATGTGTGTGGTCTATGTGTTTTGACAGCCGTTATCGATAAAAATTAGAGAAGACAACGATTTGTTCTTGATTCGCATGTTGATTGGATCTGAATCACCCACGAATGAAGTGATTCGCTCTCAAAATTTTGTATGGCGAATTATGTGATTCGGTTCGTAATAGGGGCGCCAATCACGAATGAGAGAGCGAATTACGAATGGGAGAGCGAATCACTTGGCGTGGAAACATCGTTTAACGCAACTCGCCTCAACTCACCCAACCTAACTCATCTCATAGAACTCATGCCACGGTTCCGCGGAAGCTAAGTTCGTGAAAGTCTTGACGAAACCCCACTAAACTTATTGTTAGTTATGTTATATTAAGTTCGAAACATGCAACTGTCAGGATTATTTTGATTAAAATCAGGGACCGTAAATAACAGTTACTTTTTTCAACAGCTAAACTTGGCCAGATATTTTTAAGTTGAAAATAAAAGTCCTTTCCTAATAATAAACACACCGCTTATCCAAATTAAACAAGTGTGGTATCAACTGAAAGAGGACTAAAATAGCTTTAAAACTGAAATATTTAAACGAGGAGAGCCATCAGAAAGCCAGCTATTGAAAAATATTTAAATAAAAAATGTTTTTTAATTACCATAGAACAAACCTTGGGTCAGGTATATGCATTTCCTTTGTATTAAATTATAAAGAAAAATGTAAATAGAAGTGGTAGCCTTCGATCTTTATTTCTGTTAAAAAGCTATTTAAGTACTCTTTCATTTGGTACCAAATTTGTTTGATTTGGATAAGCGGTTTGTTTAATATCCGGAAAGACTTTTATTTCGAAATTAAAAAATATCTGGCTAAGTTTAACTGTTGGAAAAAATAACTGCTATCTATGATCCCTGATTAAAATTAATTAAGAGAACTTTAACTTCAGAACCACGGCCCAGGCGCACAAATCTTTTTACACCAAAGGTTGGAAATAAAACAAATTTTGCCTTATTTCCTATTGCTTATTTATACTATTTGTACAAAAAAAATAACAGTTTACTGGCAGAAGGGAAAAGAACTTTGTTTATTCCAAAAATACAATTAAACCAAGGCAAATGGAATAGGTAGTATCAGTATAGCAGCTGATTTGATTTTTTTTCAAATTATTTGTTCTCGAAAATGTCAAATATTTTTAATTTATTCTCATAAAATGTCTAAATTGTTAAAATCTATTTGCATGTGAACCTTTTCCCATACAAAACCAGCGATTGATTAGCAGCTTTTGGAACGCTCGCCCAACTCAGCAGCACAACCGCTGGTTACTGGGCCTGGCACAGAATGGATCAATGCTTCGAGAAGCAGACCAATTTACTAAGAAAGAAAGTTGCAACAATTTTAATTTTTAAGTTCTTTTTTCTATTTCAAAAGGCACTCTTTGATGTAGAAGAAAAAAATCAGAACAGTTTTTGACACTTTCGATACCAGAAGCAACAACAAAATACAGGCAAATGTTGTTTTTGCTCAAATGCTCTAAACCTGTTTGATAGGCGTTGAACTAAACAAAAAGTGTGATATAATTCATATGAAGAAAGTAATATTCACAAAATATTTTTACTTATGAAAGGTTATNCACAAATCTTTTTACACCAAAGGTTGGAAATAAAACAAATTTTGCCTTATTTCCTATTGCTTATTTATACTATTTGTACAAAAAAAATAACAGTTTACTGGCAGAAGGGAAAAGAACTTTGTTTATTCCAAAAATACAATTAAACCAAGGCAAATGGAATAGGTAGTATCAGTATAGCAGCTGATTTGATTTTTTTTCAAATTATTTGTTCTCGAAAATGTCAAATATTTTTAATTTATTCTCATAAAATGTCTAAATTGTTAAAATCTATTTGCATGTGAACCTTTTCCCATACAAAACCAGCGATTGATTAGCAGCTTTTGGAACGCTCGCCCAACTCAGCAGCACAACCGCTGGTTACTGGGCCTGGCACAGAATGGATCAATGCTTCGAGAAGCAGACCAATTTACTAAGAAAGAAAGTTGCAACAATTTTAATTTTTAAGTTCTTTTTTCTATTTCAAAAGGCACTCTTTGATGTAGAAGAAAAAAATCAGAACAGTTTTTGACACTTTCGATACCAGAAGCAACAACAAAATACAGGCAAATGTTGTTTTTGCTCAAATGCTCTAAACCTGTTTGATAGGCGTTGAACTAAACAAAAAGTGTGATATAATTCATATGAAGAAAGTAATATTCACAAAATATTTTTACTTATGAAAGGTTATCAAAATATAGGGAAAGCATCGTCTTTAATAACTGCTCGTCATATTGGACATAGCGCTTTTCTATGAATTTTATCTGCTTGCTTTTTAATATGTTCAAAACATTGCTGGAAAACCTTAAAATGTTTGCATGGAACAGTTTCGCAATAAGCAGATGAAGTAATAAAACGGCTTTCTCGCTTTTTTTTCTGAAGTTCGGCTGCCTTATAGTCACATTTTATAGGCAAATTTTCAAATAAGGCAGTGGCACCTGGTAAATTCCACTACGGGTGGGATGCATGCAATAACACCATACACAATAATTCCCATTACTTGGACATTAAAAAGCAGTTTCAGAAGTGAACTAGTGTTATTTTATTATTATAATTTTTTTCTAAACGGTTATAATGCCACCAGAGCATAATTACGAAAGGAGGGGAAGGGGCGGCTGACGCGAGCGCGACGTTGAACGCGGCGCGCCGTGGGGTGGCGCGCGAACGCGGACCTCCTCGACGCTGGGCACTTTCAAAATTGTATACTTACAAATCCGTTCATTTAACTTGTTCATTACTACTTTTTGTCAAATGTAACTGGGCGACTACCTACATATGTGCACTATTTTGCTTTATTACTCAAATTGTTAAGTTTAAAGTTGGTCTTATTGCACAACGAGAAATGAAATAAAGCAAATTTGTGTTATTTCACATTCAATTAGCAACGAAATTTCAAAAAATCATTTTTGTAAATTGCACTTGTTATATAAAACAAGTAATTTTTAGCAAAAAAAAAACCGACTTCAACTCTCATATAAAAAATATATATATATATATATATATCATGATCCACTGATCGGATCTTAACCAGATTAGTATGGGACCACCTCTGAGACACTACCTTTCCGATGCAAAAAGTTATCGAAATCGGTTGACGTGGTCCAAAGTTATGCGGTAACATACATAAAAAAAAAAAAAAAAAAA